>NC_047508.1:39412610-39712610 GCF_902827115.2 Pseudochaenichthys georgianus
AGCCTCAGTCAAGTGAAGGAAATGAAATGTAGCCTCCTGATGTCTGACAGAAAATGGCTGCCTGTAGACTCTCACAGAGTTCATATCGAACTCTGAGAAGTTCAAGCTGGTGGTGTTTCAGACGATGAATGGGGTAAAAAGAGGAGAGGAAGATGGAGGGAACCCCTTCATAGAAAAGAGTACCTCACCTTGTTTTGTGAAATGAACGCCTTTTTTCAGACTGCAGTGCAAATATGTCTATGTAGGATATATTTGAGGACATATTTGAGGACATATTTGAGGACATGTAACTCAATGTGTTGCACCATATAATATGCACAGTAGAGTATGATGGATAAAATGTTAAAAAGGTACAAGATAAGAAAACAGTAAACAAGTGAAAATAACTTAAAATAATAACCAAACACACACACACTTATCTTGCGTCCGATATAAAATATGTATGAAAAAGGAAATATATACGACTGATATAATATCATTTCTATATGATTTAAGAAACAACATGTTAGAAGTTAACCAGAAACTGATTTTAGGAAATTAGATTAGAATTTATTTTGTGTCATGAACAGGAAAACGGAAAGCAAAAGAAGACACCAAAGCACCAGTTTTAAAGATTAAACAAAAACAATACACACAAATAGGTTTACTGCGCAGTAAAACTCGTTTGTGGGATAGAAATAATAATAATAATAATAATAATATAATAAAGCTTTATTTGTATAGCACTTTTCATACAACACATGCAGCTCAAAGTCATTTCATTTCAATCTTTATTTCGAACAGATTTGTATAATATTTGTATATTCAACAAAAAAAGTCTTCATATTAATAATAAATCACGTGTCCGAAAGGGAGCAGGAGGAAGCAAATGCTTATTAGTTCCCACCCCTTACTTGATCAAGGATTGTCCTTTAAATCATTATGCAAGTTATTCCTACATACATTTACATTTATACAAACATATACAATAATTTCTCATCTTCCATCACCTCTCTTCCTTCTCATAGTTTTCCAAAAAAGTGTTTCTGTACATCCTGTTAAACTGAATTATGCTCCAAACCATTCCATGAAACCACCCACAGATTATAAACTCGTACTTGAGACCTTGAGTTGTTTCAAATGTAGATTTCCTCTCAAATGAAACCCCCCCCCCTCTCCGTCTACGAACAGTGTTTTTAGTTTCCTAGGAAGTAGATGATGTCTGGCTCTGGACATGATGTGCGCGTTACAAAATGACTCATCACGAGAAATTCCCCTCAGATTGTTTGTTAAGAACTTTAAAAGGTTCCTGCAGCAAAAGATAACATTTGATCCGGTTACAGACACAAGGAGGTCAAAGATGGTACAAATAAAATACAGAATGGTTTCTCTCCGACCGATAAGACACAAGAAACTGAGTCGATGCAACAATATCAAATATCAAACCCCATAAAACTAAGTGAACACATCGGTTCAACAGAAATACAAATAGAAAGATTAAGACTTGTAAAATAAATATAACAATATAAAGGTAGGTTAATAATAGAGACTAAAAGAACATTTAAAGTGGGGGGTTGCTAATAAAAAGCCAATCTAAAAGATGTGTCTTTAGCTGGGTGATGGGTCCGTACTGTGTTACAAATGATATTACAGTATAAATATGAAGTGTAAAAAAATACGTTTATATTAGTTTTCACAGATGTTTACAAATAAATAAGGTACCAAATAATTTGCTGTGTTTTTCCGTGTGTGTGTGTGTGTGTGTGTGTGTGTGTGTGTGTGTGTGTGTGTGTGTGTGTGTGTGTGTGTGTGTGTGTGTGTGTGTGTCTCACCGTAACACGGCAGCAGATGCAGAATCGTTCTTGAGAAAAAGAGAAACTGAGAGCAGTCTGTGTCGAGGCCGGAGGGTGGATAGAAGCAGGGCATCATGTGGTGTGTGTACCGCCCAACAACAGGAGTCTCACCCCTGTCACACACACACACACACACACACACACACACGCACACACACACACACACACACTGTTTCTAGTTTAATTACAGTCCCAACTCCATGCATGTGTTAAACGTTTGCTTCAGGATATTTAACAAACCGAATGTCTCACTGTTTGACCACACACACACACACACACACACACACACACACACACTACATACACACACACACACACACACACACACACACACACACACACACACACACACACACACACACACACTACATGCAGTGACCTTCCATGTGTGTTTCCATGACATCGTGGTGATGGTTCAGTCATTTGTTGCACCCAGATGTGTGCACGTGTGCATGCATGCCACTAATGCTCTGTATAATACAAGAACTCTCTCGTATTCTACTCGTGTGTAATATATTGTAAATACCTCATTTCACAAGTCTGCATTACGTCTTGTGATTTCACCTGTCTTTGTAACTGTAACTGTGAAGAATTTGATTGAAAGTGTTCATGTTTTTTTACTTAATCTGTCATCTGTATGTGTCCTCAGGACTTAGGACTCAGGACTCAGGCCTCAGGACTCAGGACTCATGACTCAGGACTCAGGACTCAGGCCTCAGGACTCAGGCCTCAGGACTCAGGACTCATGACTCAGGACTCAGGACTCAGGACTCAGGCCTCAGGACTCAGGACTCAGGTGATGGAGAAAAGGGAAACTAACACAGCAGTAGAAGCAGAAAAGGACATCAAAGTGGACGGAGAAGGAAAGCTTGGACACCTTTACTCCCAGAAACACCACCTGTAGGTAGGTAAACGGGTCGGTAAACGGGTGTCACTTTGAAGTTTGAATGGGTCCTATTCCGCGTGAAAATAGACTTTATAATTGCAGATGAAAAGTACAAACATGCAAAGTGGTAATTCAGGAACGTACTGTATGTTAGCAGAGGGAAAAACTCAAGATAAAAATGTCCAATTCTAGGGTTTAACTTACTTCATTTGTACAAAATGTTAATTTATGGTGTGATTGCTATATTACATTATCTTTAGTTTGTCGATATAAGTTCTGTGCAGCTGCAGGTGGAACAAGTAAGAAAATGAGATGGTAAGACAAGCAGGAAGTTGAAGTATAATAATAATAATAAAGCTTTATTTATACAGCACTTTTCGTACATCACATGTAAAGTGCTTTACAAAATGACACATCTCATGTTCAAAACAAACAACAAGAACCTTAAAAGGTTCCTGCAGCAAAAGATAGCATTTGATCCGGTTAACAGACACAAGCAGGTCAAAGGTGGTACACATAAAATACAGAATGGTTTCTCTCCGATAAGACACAGGAGAACTGAGTCGATGCAACAATATCAAACCCCATAAAACTAAGTGAACATATAGGGTCAACAGAAATACACATAACAAGATTAAGACCTAAATATAACAATATAAAGGTAGGTAAATAATAGAGACTAAAAGAACACTTAAAGTGGGGGGTTGCTAATACAAAGCTAATCTAAAAAGGTGTGTCTTTAGCTGTTGTTTCAAAATGTCCACTGAGTCCACCGATGCCCGAGTGACCGGACCCTACACTCTTCAGTAAGTGGGTCAAAAAGGACCCGTAGTACAATAATATGTGTTTTTATGCCATATATACACACAATTAATATGTGTGTGTATTTAAATATAGTTTGTGTAATGTGTGAGAGAGCGAGTATACGTGTGTGTGTGTGTGTGTGTGTGTGTGTGTGTGTGTGTGTGTGTGTGTGTGTGTGTGTGTGTGTGTGTGTGTGTGTGTGTGTGTGTGTGTGTGAGCGTGTGTGTTATAAGCAGTCCACACAATGAATTCAAAAGATTTGTGATGTCTTGTTTCTGCAGGACACACAGATAAAAAGGACCATGTAACAGACGATGTAATGCACCTGTATAAATGGACAGAAATCACACACACACACACACACACACACACACACACACACACACACACACACACACACACACACACACACACACACACACACCGGTATGTGACATGTATGTGTTACACAAAAACTAATCACAGCAATCTGATTATAATGTCTCAAAGTACACACACACATTTTACTTGTAGTCTTGTTTTTTGACACGTTATTACTGAAAATATAATTTGATCAGTAACTAAAGCTGATTATTTACTGAGACGTCTTCGAGACAGACCGACAAAAACACAGATTCCAAACTAAGTCATTTCTCAGACCCTGGTTATTAGAAATGTATTTTCAAAGTTGCAATAGAGCGAAAGATGATGGGGTTTTAAATGTAAACGTCTGAAATTGTATACATTTTAAAATATATATATTATATTTATCTGGAGTTGTGTCTCCTAATATCAGCAGAGATAACTACACAATTGCTATAATGCCTTAGTCCTTTTTGTTGATCATGGTTACACACTGGAATATATAAAATAAAAGCGTTATGTGTCGGAGCTTTCCTTCCATTACGCATGCTCTGTCTTTCTGCTGAAACTCAAATGGATCTCCTTTCTGTTCCGTGTGTCCTCAGGTGCGGCTGCTGCACGTCGCTCTGGTCTCTTCAGTTAAAACCAGACCATAGGTATGTGTAACATCAAATACAAATACAAATGATGCTTGTAAGTATCTGTAGTATTGCTCGGAGGATGCACTAAAGCGGTGTTGCTTGTAAATACCTTTAAAGGCTTTCGACATGACTCACTGTGAATATATGTATGAAAGTAGCAGTCATTATTTAGAGTTAAGAAGAAGGAGAGTTAGATGGTGGGGATGCGACTCAGATGAAGCGGTGTCATGTAATGGCTATCAGAGGTTTAGGAAATGTAATAGAGGGATTTGCATGTGTGTGTTGCACTGGTGTTGCTTCAACAGAACACATACTGTTAAAGCTTAAAGAAGCACCGTGTGTCAGATATGTTATCGGTGAATAGAATTAGCCAAAGATGGCCAGGAGTATTTACTGAAGGTGTGTGTGGAGGACAGGAGTGTGTGTTCTGCTTGTGTCTGGAAGGTGTGTGTTAGATGCTCCTGCAGATGTAGAAAAGCCCTGTGTAGACCAGGAGTCGATCATTTGCATGTATACATATTTAAGGATGTTAAAGTGAGTGTGTGTCGATGTTCAGCACCACAGAGGTGGACAGCGACACGTAAATAGGCAGAGAATTGAAACGTGTTAACTGGCTGTAAACTCTGGTAAAGTGTGTGTATAAAATACAAAATTCCCGGGGGGAAATCCAGTGTATTAAGGTAAATAATAATAATAAAAAGAGAGGATAAAATAAGTGATAAAAGTCAAGATGTTTTTTTTGATTGTTTTATCAGTTTGAGTAGCGATCAGCTCCGAGGAAACATGAGTCCGAATTACTGCCATGATCTTTTTGTGTGTGTGCGTGCGTGCGTGTGTGTGTGCGCGTGTGTGTGCGTGCGTGCGTGTGTGTGTGTGTGTACCAGGAGGGGTAAATACTGTTCGTGAAAACAAAACAAAAAAACCTGAATAGATGAGATTAGTTGAAAATGTAGTTTGTGGTATCGTTGTTGCACAAAGTGGTAAAACCTGTTTTTTGTAGCTTATTGTGCGGATAGTTCATCCTAATAGATCCCCTCGAAAAATGTGAGTTTAAGGTGCGGAGGACACGTTGATAATGTATTTTTTCTGACTGCTTTGCGTGTTAAGTGTGTTGCAGATTTCACACACACATGGAAAGATTTTCACAGGAAAATGTGCAAAACTAAATCCACATTTTCTCTCTTGTTTTCAGCTGTTTGGCTGCGCGAGGACACGACCGAGACGCGAAGCTGCACTCTTTCAACACGTCCGACAGCAGTGTGTGCGTGTGTGTGTGCAATGTGTGAAACTTGATTGTATTTTATGTTATTAATTTAAGCACGATTTGAGGCTACTCTCTTACAAATCAAATGTTACTTAATGGCTCTGTTACACTAGTTTACATGCTGTGTATGTGCTGTTTTAATGAGAAAATATGCAAAAATGAATTGCCCAAGAAAGCCTTTAAATTACTACGTGCATGTACTATTGACTTTGCAATGATGCCGAAGTATAAAATCGCTGCATTTTTTTGTCTAAAATATTTTTGAAACAGATGAAATTTTGCAAATATGTTTGTATTGCACATAGTAATATCTAAGACTGAGATACAGCTGTTGAGAAATGCATTTATTTCCCCCCATGTTTGAGCTTGTTACACAACTTGCTTCCTCTCGGTGTCACGTTGACTTCGATGCCTCCACTTGTGTCAAAGAACGCGAGCAGCTGCACGAGGCCTGTCAGCATGTTCACACTGTGTTATACTCTTGTCCCTCTGCTGAGTACACAGCATGTTTTGATTTGTGCCATGGAGCATCGGCGTGTCAGAATTACATGTTTAGTTTCGGAGTGTGTGTGTGTGTGTGAGAGAGAGGGAGACATGGCGGCAGTGGGGGTGATACAAAAAATGCTGTTGCAGAACGCCTTTTTGGCTCGAAGTGGGTAAAAGAGAGCCCAAACGAGCTTGTAGGAGAAAAACGTGATTTTGCTGCAACATCCAAACATCTGTGAGGCTTATTCATGTGAAAATGTTAAAGTGTCAAATAAAGTGATGGAAATGCACGTGTCTTTCCCAATGTTTATGTAACACACACATCACATCTCATCTCCCCCTCCTAAATGTAAGAAATGGGGAATTTACTATATGTGCGTACTCTCGCGAGAGTCTAAAAGAGATTGGAGATTGTAGTTTTTCCTGTTTGGGGAACCTGTATTCGAGCATGTTACAGCAGACAGAGGCATCTTTGGACGAGTTATGTGCGCTAATATGTCTCACTGCAGCACATTGCAGTCGGTATCAGCAGTATGATGCAGGCGGAATACCTAAAATAGACGAGTGACTCATGTCTAGGTGGGAGCATGCTGACTTCACAGACTTGCATCACTTTAGCCAATAAACGGTCTCCCAGGGGCGGGATCAGGTGCACATTTCTCACCAATGAGGGCATTGTTTCATTCATAAAGTGGTGCAGGCAGTTTTTTTCCGAAAGCGTGGGTTTGGAGGGTTTCATAATCATGACTGAAACCGACAAACCTGCTCCGCTGAGAGCCAATGGCAGCCTCCGGATGGGATCTGAAGTAATTTTTGCCCAATCGCTCCTCATCCCGGTCGCCCTTTGACCCACCCAGCTTCATACAGAAAACCTAATGAATGGGGAGCGCTGTGGAGAGGATTGACACGCAAACGCACCAATCCAGAGGCTGAATCATCCGACAGACAGCTGCTGCAGCGAGCGAGAGCATAAAAGGGGCGGGGCTAAAGCACCAGGTGGGCGGTGCGTTTTAAATCAGGCTAGACAAGTGTTGGGGGAGTGTGTGTGATGCTACAACCTCCTTATAAAGGGACTCTCTCTCACGTTGTGTCTTGGAAATTAGAGCACATTGCCTAAAATTGAGGTCTCCACACATACACACACACACACACACACACGCCGAGTTGCCGCTGCCATGAACTCGATGAACGTGGAGGAGAAGCTGCTCTTCTGGGTCGGCGCGCTCACCGTGGCCTCCCTGGTGCTGTGGGTCCTCTACAAGCTGCTCTCAGGCTTCAGGATCTGGGTATTGGGGAACGGGACGCTGATCTATCCAAATCTGGGCAAATGGGCTGGTGAGTTCGGTCACATCAATTTTCACACCACGGTCACGAAGAGGGCAGTATAGACTCGACGTGCAAACACCAGCATGAGGTTCTTGAGCTCAAACTTCACTTGGCACGAAGAAAAAAAGCTGCATTCTGGTGCTTTTTTGTGGCTTAATTCAAGTGGGAGGTTGGTGTTGCGTAACAAGCGCAGGTAAGCAGCTGATTGACTGGCAGCATAATGGTCCTTATTAGCTCAATTTGCTTTTGTTCTCTCTGTCACGCCAAACCCAGCTGCCAGGGGCTCCAGTCAGCGTTTTCACCCAAATGTTTTGCGGGATGGGGATGCCCCACATTGGTGAGCCAGGAGCCAAATTGCGCAGGCTATACGCACTTTTTCAGAGCTGTTTTATGTGGGTGAGCTCTCAGCCGGCGCACAACTGAACCACATTAGCCCATCTGCATGATGTAAGACAAACCCTTATGCCCACTTTAAAACGTTACCTACATCCCACATTAGCTTCTGACTCCTGGAAAGGTGTCTCATTGGGCAGTTGGTCCAACATTTTTTAGTTTTAATCACCTTTACCTGACTTTGCGATTTATATTCAGGCGGTGTTTGGTCATGCTTGTGGCGTCGCTTTCTTTGCTTGTCAGATTACCTTATCCAATTTGCCCTACATGTTGTTTGGTTACATTACACCGGCTTTAATTGGATTTAAGCCTTTTAATTTACTTTGTCGCCTGTTTGCTCACATAGGAGCGAGTTAATGGATCAATCTACGTGTATTTTGGTTTGGTAGTCTCATAGGAATCGCCCCTGCCATGGCTTGACCCACTTCTCCAGTCTCCTTTTTTTGGAGGAGACTGCTGCGTCTGGAGCCTCTTGCTGGGCAATCTTTGCCGAGCTCTCTTTGCATCGGAACAGGTTGACAATCCCCTAAACCAGTCTACCAGGAAGATTGTAATGCTTGTTGACTTAATTTTTATGAAAACATTCATTTTTATCTTCCCGGTGACTCGCTGTGCCTTTTTTTAACTCCTTGTTTTTTTTATGAATGAGTGTTTAATTGATGTCCTGTGCGCCATAAAATGCGAAGAGACGCGTGGCGCGAAGGTAGGGTGCCTTTAGGAATGACTAATGTACATTTCTTTTGTGATTCTGCTGAAAAATGCGGAGGAATACCGGTGCACACCGATGAGTCATGAGCTTGCTCATCGCTTCGTCATCCATTGGTCATATAGAAATCACATCCACCCTCCTCCACTGCACCCCCGTGTCTTGTCAGTGATATCTATTTTTGTAGTGACCAGAAATTGTTCCTTTTTAGTCCAGAAGAGCTCATTGTTGGTGCAGTAAAACATATTTTAGTTTGCATCAACTCAACTTAGATGGCATGACATGCTGTAAAACAGTTTATTGGAAAGGAGTCTTGTATAACTAATCTTCATGTTAATTTAGCCTTTTCTTAACTTGAACTTGCAAGCCACTCCCTGAAACCAGTTCTTGGCACCTGTCTGACGAGCCAACGGTTGGCGTCATGGCAGTACTGAGCAGTAGAGGAGGGTAGATGTTTGAGTCTGCCCTCCTTCAGCTGGTTGTACCAGATGTGCAGGTCAGGCCCGCTCAGGGAGGGTGTGAGTTGTCTTTTACGTCAAGTGGTGTGATTCTGGTCTCCACCTTTCACGCAAAGACTGAGGCACTTGTTGCAACAAGTTAAACCACCTCTAACTCTTGAATAGGCTTGTTATTGTTCTTTATTGTAAAGCCCAGAAAGCAACAATGGTGTCATTTGTTAAGAACTGTTGAAGTTGCGCAACAGAAACTTTATTTCAATCTGCCTATTAGTCCTTTACATCTTCTCTGAATCCACTCGTTGTTTCCAGAGTCATGCAGTTGTATACTAGTTCATGTTAGGAGTTTGCACATACCATAAGCTCTTGTTTCTACACATAACAGAAAATGATGAGTTATTCAAAGTTCTTAAACATTGTCAGCTTGACATTTTGAAAACGTTTTTAAGGGAGTTTTCCCGGTGGGCCAGTCGGACAATTCACTAGCAGCCCCCCCCCCCCCCCTTGTTGACAATTGACCAGAGGTAACGAGTTGGGCCGGTCGAGTTTCCCGGGCTAATCCGCCCCTGCATGTAGCTGTACAGAATCATTTTGAATACTTACTGTAATAGTTTGACTGATAATATAACATCTAGCGTTGTATCTGTACTTCAAATGAAGGCCCTTTTTCATAAAGTAAGAAGAGGATATTGACTAACCAAGCAACCAACACATTTCACAGAAATCACATTATTTCTTTCAGCCGCAGAAATGAACTGAAACTAGAAACGTTTCTCACGTTTGAGTCTGTCACCCTGTCAGCATGTGCATCAAGTAATCCACATGCTGTTATTGCACCACAGCAGAGGGCAGGTATGTCCTGGTCAGACGGGTTTGAGTCTGCGCCGGTGATGGAGTTTAAGTTTGCCTAAATGATGTCATAAGTAATGAAGCCCTTCCCTGTTTGCAAAGTCAAGTGCATTTGAATGTAATGTACGTCTTCTGTGTTCAGAGGTTCCATGTAATCACTGCACTGTTCGCATGCGGAGGCTGCAGAGCTCCGGCACCAGAGGAGAGCAGGGATTTCTCTGGAGTTCCTCTGCTGGTCTTCCCCTTAGTGGAGGAGACCCATAGTGGCAGAGCAGGAGCATTGCATCATGGGAGCAAGCGGCTTCCCCAGCCTCTCTGCTGCACTGTGCATCCACCTGCTCACACTCTCCACATCCTGCCTTTCCCATTAAAAAAAAAAAAAACATTTATCACAAGGATTGCAGTTTTCAACCAAAAAAGGCACAATTGTATCCATGATTAATATTGTCTTTTAGAAAATGTAGGAATAGACCAATTGCAAAGGGAGATTCCTGCACGTTAACACTGAGACTTGGAGTTGACATTTCTTTCAAGACTCTTAACTTTTTCATTGTATTTAAGATATTTTTCATAAATCATTACAGAATAATTATTGTATTATTTCCAATTGAGCATGTGTTCACTCCAATGTGTAGTAGTTCCTTATTTTCTTTTAACTCAACCTCCAGTATCGCTTATGAGGCAGTTAGTGTATGTTGAATTGCTTGTGCATAAAACGTATTTGATATGAAAGTAAATCAGACCAACAGGAGCTTT
The DNA here is from genome assembly GCF_902827115.2 of Pseudochaenichthys georgianus. Lineage (NCBI taxonomy): Eukaryota > Metazoa > Chordata > Actinopteri > Perciformes > Channichthyidae > Pseudochaenichthys > Pseudochaenichthys georgianus. The sequence goes on from NC_047508.1 coordinate 39,423,351, forward strand.
TTGCGATGAGGATAGTGATGTGACATGCGGTTTAGAAGTATACAGACATTTTAGTCTTGCCCAAGGACACAACGGCGGGTTTCGAACTGGTCTTCCCCAACGCCCCTTGATCTGATGATCAACGCACAGCCCACTGCGCCGCTCCGTCCCAGTGAGAGTTTAGTTGCGTTGTGTTCAACTCCAGTAATACACATTCTGGCTGCGAAGTTTAACAACATTAACTGCAGGCGATTATTTATGACGGGTAAATGTCAGTGTTTATTTTTTTATGAATAGGCGTAAGGAATGGATGTGTGAATGAAATGTGTTTCAGCTGAGGCAGGGTCTGCACTTCATCCTTGTGAATGTGCTTCCCCCTAGTTCTCTGTGAGATTGTGTGTGTGGGCGGAGAGAGGGGAGAGAACACGGCTGTCAATGTAATGAACACGCTCTGTGACACGTGCTGAAGCCAGGGGTGATGGGTAAACAGGAAGTAGAAGGATCCCCTGCTTCTCCTTCATTTAAACCTCTTCTCAATCCCTCCCCTCCCTCACCCTTCCTGCCTCTCTCTCCCGTGCAGCTAGTGTGTGTTTCTGTGTCTTGCTATTTATTTCACTCGACAGCACCATCCTCCCGAGCATGTTGTTCTCAAGTCATGTTTCTCTCACATTCTCGCTCCATTCCAATTTGTTTGCACACAAACATGTTGTCGTGACTGAATCGCATTCATTTAGCCTTTTCTTAGTGTTGGTCATGATGGCTAGTATTTATGTCTTTACATTCTAATATGTTTTGTCAATGTGCAAGAAAGTAGACCATTTGTACTTTAGAAATCCAGCCAAACGACAACAAGTAGTTCGATTAAGTTTCACTGACGCTAAGATATTGCTTCACTTTGTAATGTTTCCTAATTGTTTTAAGGACGCACCTTAAGATTATTACATCATTGAATAACCTGCCAAAAAGATTGCAACTTGATCTTAAGCCATATGCTTTTTCTTTTACTCGTTCCAAGTGTCTCGCGTTAACATAAGGCACACTCTTGAAGAAAACCAGGTCATCAAGTTTGTGAACCTGTGCAGTCTTGTTATCTAAACACACATTGCTGGACCACCAGCATGTTTACGATCTGTGGTGAATTGCATTCTGGGAAGTGTGGCTCGTGTCGGTTGCAGTCCAACATGCCAGAGAGGCTGGTTATTCAGTATCGAGGATTTGAGTATCTGTTGAAATGTACTTTGAGATGTTTGCGTCAGTCTTTGTGGGACACGCTTGGGAAGAAAGTCAGGTTTGAAATTTAGGTCATTACCTAACCTCTGTAAAATAATAAATAAAAAAAAATACATCAATCACACGAGACAAGTTACTCAATAGATAGACATGCAGTGTGAGAGGGAGAAGGTATGCAAGGGATTTTAGAGTTTAAGGACCATTTGAGAGATTTGTTTAAACTCTTTTGTTTGGTTGTAACTTAAGAAGATTGATGGATACAATGTCATCTGTTCAGAGTAGTCAGCAGCTTAACAATGATTGGTACCATGCGTTCCTGCTGCTAAATACAAGTTTTTACAATATAAGTGTACATATATCTGTAAACCAGAGGTGGAAGAAGTCCTCAGATATCTTACTTGAGTAAAAGTAGCGATACAAAGTTGTAAAAATACTCTAAAGTTACAAAAGTGCCTGCGCCAATATCAGATTCCTAAATATTGAATTCCTAGATGTTCATAGTTGATTCAAGAATGTGTTCATCACATCTGTCAACTGTGGAGCACATGTTCTTTAAATACTGCTGCTGGATATTTTAACCTATAATTATACATCAGCGTGTATTTACTAGTGTAATTATATGTTGTACTTGCTAAACTGAATTCAAAAAGTATATAGTAAATAAAACTGACATGTAGTGCAGTGAAAAGTACAAGATAGGCGACTGAGATGTAGTAGATTTAATAACGAATAGTAAAGTACAAGTACCTCAAAAAATGTACTTCAGTGAATGTTCTTTGTTACTTGCATTCCTCCACTGCTTTTAAAGGAACTCCGCATCAATGCGATCTCGCAATACGAGTTATTTTAAAAGTGCAGGGATGTGATTGAGGACGGAGTGTTTGCAGGTGACTTCACTGAGCCTCCAGTCATATTCAAGATTCAAAGGCGTTATTGTCACAGAAGCTACAGTGTAGAAATAGCAATGAGATTATTCCGACCTCCTCCAACAATGTATAATAAAATAACAAAAAGTCTATATACATGTAAATATGATATGTACAAGAACAGAGGAAGGACTAATGAGTGAAGTCACCGGTCTGCTGCAGGCTTTGTTAGGATAAGAAACGCCAACACAGTACAGTGTCCTTAATGGCACGAGTTACTTTAAAAATATCTCCATCCAAGTTATTGCAGTGAAGCAACTATTGATTTTTTCCCCCCTCTGTACCCAAATATAGACGCTGCTTCTATCTTGGGCAGCTCTGAAGTTCTCTTTTCTGTCTCCCCCTCCCTCATTTCTCCGTCTCCCCCGGCCCGATCCTGCCTTATTTTTGTCGACTTTCCTATCACCCATGTGACTCTGCTCCTCCCCCCCTGCTATTTCCAGCAGCATGTGTTTGAATGTGGAAGGTGGGCGGATGGAGAATATGTGTTTGGGTGAGGGTGATGAGCTGTCTTTGGATCTTCATGCTGCATCCCTCCCTCCATCGTTTTTTATTTTCTCCATCTGAGGAAGGGGGGGGGGTGGGGGGGCTGCTCGTTGATAGGCGAGTTTGGGGTGCGACAGATTACATAAGAGGACGTAAGGAGAGCGGGGCATACAAGGACCGCAGTCTCTCCTCACTGAGAATCTTAATTGTGATGTGATGGGGGGGGGGGGGGGGTTGAATCTGACATAACTCACCATTTTGGTTAACTGATGGTCACACCATGCCAGTTTTCTAGTTTAACTTTTTCTACTCATCAGCCAACTTCAATCTGGACAAGGAATAATCATTTGAACCTTCGTCTTCCTCAGTGCAGTTTAACACCAGCTTCTCTTCCTCAAACATGTATCCATGTCGATCTAAACAATTCTTCACATTCGGCTTTTTTCCACTGCTCCACAAATCAGGTCCTGTGTTTTTCCCAGCCTGCAGAGCTCATTGTGGCATCTGCAGGCTTTAGGTGAAGGGCTGAGGATGCAGCAGGCTGGTCGTCCTGGTGATGGGGATGATGATGATGATGGTGGTGGTGGGGGGGGGGAGGTCTGTTTGGTATTCAGGTGCTGCGGCAGGCAGGCAGATCCCAGACGAGGCAGTGCAGGCGCTGCTATTTTTACTCCTCCTGCTGCTTTTTTTAGACCCTCGGAATAGTGAGCAGGCAGGGGCTGCTCTACTGCTGAGGAGGGAGGAGGGAAGGGAGGGAGGGAGGAAAGGGAGGGAGAAAAGGCTGGGGGATGTCAATACCTCTGGTGATGTGCAGCACTAAGCGTGGCAGAGATGTGGCGCCCCCGTCAGGACGCTTCAGAGCAGGCAGGGTGGAGCAGCTCTGAGGAGAAAGAACGGAGAACTGGGATCAGAGCGTCGGTGCTGGGAAGGAATGAGAGGCAACACACACACACACACACACACACGCGCACACCCTGCCTCTCTCCCATACAGCTAGTGTGTGTTTCTGTGTCTCTATATTTTGTTTTTTATTTCACTCTACAGCACCATGTTCTTCAAAGCATGTTCTCAAGTCAAATTTCTCTCACAATCTCCCTCCATTTCTGGGTGCTAGGAATGAATGAGAGGACACACACACACACACACACACACACACACACACACACACACACACACACACACACACACACACACACACACACACTCGTAACACATTCACACACTCCTCTTACCCAGTTTTGCAATGTAACGACATTTACTCAAGTATCCGACCATTTTGACACCCTTGTCGTTGACCTGAGTATTTCCATAATACAGTATGCTATATATAATTGTAATCTATTACATTTTGGGTGCTAATATTGTTCCTGTAAGTAATCATGCTTCTGTATTTCTCCTTCAGTTACATTTCCAATTCAGGAATACTAGTGACGCAGAATTGTAACCGACCCCTCGTCTTCCTCGCCCGCTACAGAACCCTCTTATTTTGTATTATTGCACCCTTCACTCTCCTTTGCCCCATCAACACGCGTTCACCCTTTGTTGTGTGTCTCTGAGCGTCAGTGGCGGGGCTCTCAGTCACGTGCTTGCTTGCGTAGATGCTTTTGTTACATTACGTGTGAGAGAGAGTGTCACAGCTGTAATGTGTTGCTAACGTGAGGGAAATGAAGTCCTGCTGGGAGCACCGGGGAGTTTGTTTGTGACTGAACAATGCTATTTCTGGACACTGTGTTCAGCGCAAGACTTTAATAGCTTTCTTTCTTTATTAGACATGTCCTCATATTCACTGTATGTAGCCTCCAGTGTAGGATTTTATTTCCTCATTTATTTAGTGTACAGTGTGTGTATATATGATATGCTCCATATCCATTATTAAATGTTACTTAGAATATTTGTTGCCCTGACGATGGGTGAACTTTAGAGGAAATGTCTTGGGAGGCCAGAGGGGGGGGTGGAGGGGTTATTCTCAAAACATACCTGCCGCCCATCCAGGAGTACACAAAGTATACATTTGACATACTTCAAATGTATTTTGTTATATTTTTAGTAGATCAGTTATTTTCACTGTTAAATCCTGTTCAAATGAAAGTAGTGAGAGCAAAGCTAGACATATGTCTTTAGATATATAGGGCCACATTCTGATGCCAGTTCCTATATTTAGTATGTATTATATAATGAAATAGTCTCTTTTAAGTCTACAATGTGTAGGTTTTGAATTGCAGCAGACTTTGCTAATAAGAGAGATTTAACTTGTTGTTTAGTGATGAGAGACTCAAGGGTTAGTGAACCTGTTTGAGCACACTTGTGTCTGTTTTCTGCGTGACAGTAATCGTACCATGAAGCGTGGCGCTAAGATGGCACTTGGCACACGGCATGTTATTTTCCGTCACATTAGAGTTCAAACGGGCATGTGTTTTGATGCGTGACACATTCTTGCGCTTCTCCTCCACCAGGTTAAAGTTCACATGCGATACGTGCATTTTGAACACATACTTTCACACCGATGCACCCGGCACTCCGAGCGGAACGACACCAGGTGCTTTTCTTCAGGGTGTTTTTACAGTCCTGTCTGACGGCGGGAATGTGGTCGGTGCCCTGAGGCTCCTCGTTGGGTTTTACGGTTTCATTTTTATGGACAGTACTTTTCAACCGTCATTGTCATATCTTCCTCGAAGGCATTGGAGGCCTCGGTGTGATTACGTGTTCCTTTCTTTCTCCTGTTGGTACAACATGTCTCTGACGAGGCTGTTCTGATGTTCCACTCAAGCTTCCTTGTCGTCTTAATTGTCATGCTCTTAACTCTCTTAATAATCATTTTATTCCTTCAATAGTCATCAGATAAACTCACATTTTGCATGATTGTCACCTAAAAAGAACCGCATTTTACCGATCCTGGCAATTATGAGAACATATATATTTAACATGTTTACAGAACATCATATTTTAATTGTTTGTGATATAGATTTGACTTTGTGTCGCTCTTGAAGCAAATAAGCCTCGTTCACTTCACTTGATTATATTAGAAGAAGCTGATTTTGATGTTGAGGCGGTTGTTGTCTCCCCCCCCCCTCAGCCATTTTACTTCACAGCGCTGCTCCCCCCCCCCCCCCCTGCATCTGCAGCGAGACCCTGAGTTGGTACAGCCCGCGCCCATTGAGGCTTTTCTGCCACGGAGCGTTTCATTCTTAACACGGGGGGGAGGGGTTTAAAAATAACCAGGGATTCTGCTTTCTTTTGACTTTGTGCCCCCCTCTTCTTCTCCCCCTCTTCATCTTCCTCTCCTCCCCTCCACCACCATCCCTATTCTGTCTCCTTCGCTCATTCGTTCCCTTCGTTCTATTTTTAGCCGCCCCTAGGATCCCTCCTCACCCATCCTCCCTACCCCACTTCGCCCTCCTCCTTTCTCCCGCTCAATGTTCGTCATCACTCCCTCCTCCCCCTCCTCGCATCCCCCCCTCTCTCATCTTGTCTCTTTTTGCTGCTCTTTGCCAGAGAATGTCCTCTACGTCTATTAATCTTTCATCAAGCCTTGCTAATAATATATTCATGATGTGTGTGTGTGTGTGTGTATTTGTGAGTACCCCAATCCCTCCTCGCCACCTTCACCCCCTTGTTGTCTTCCTTCTCTTCCCCTTTCTTCCTCCGTCATTTAAGAAGGAGCAGGGGTTGATTTAAAAATAGCTCTGCTTGCTTGACAAGGTGAGGATCTCTGGACACTGGAAGTACATCAGCTCCCTCTCTCGGTCTCCCCGACATTCGACCGCTCTCTCGTTGTGCTTTTATTCAATATTGCCCCTGATTTTCTGCCCAAATTGCTCCGTTCTTTACGCCATTCTCCTTCCTCTTTTTGTATAAACTGCAGATACGCTAGATTATCAGTCAGAGAAACCTGATCTTGAGGATCATCGTCCTCACGTTGAGGTGAATCCTATAGCTATTTGTTCTGCTTTAATCTATCTTATCTCCACTTCTATACAATCTTCATCCTTTCTTTGCTTTGGGATTTACCTCCTATCTTGTTTTTATATTCATATCTGCTCCATCTCCACACTCCCTATTTCTGCGTGAAAATAGACGCTGTCATCCAAAGGAAATATTGCTTGACATTGAGTATGCGTTGTCATGTAAGAGCTTAGAAAGAGGCCTTCCCTAAATAGCAGTTTAATTGTACTTTAAGGCGTGGCTGATAGTAGATGTACCGCTTGTAAGGTGTTCTTCTACCCGTCTCGTCGTCGCCTGTGAACAGCCCCGGGCTCGACTCCACGACGAGACGCTGAGTTGTTATGATTGAGAATACTTAAAGTGGCCTAACCTGATGTGTGAAGGTGTGTCGTAAGCCTGTGAACAATGAGGACCATATGTGTGAGGTTCGTTTTTAATGTAGGGGAGATCAAAGATGACGCAAGCGGTGAAAGAACGATAACCGGTGGATGGAGAAAGTGTGTGACCGACAGTGAAATGCTGATCGTGTCATTTGACAGGTTTGGAGAACATGGATCCAAAACGCAAAGTGAAATCATAGTCTCAATAATTCACTATCGAGGATTATGAACTGGTTTGTTCAACTTTTAGGGATTCTTAAGAGCATCTACTCCCTTCTTAGTTGAATAGACTCCACCTCTGACCTGCCACATACTGTATGTATGATTATTGTAGAGAAACAAAACTAACATATCTTTCTTTTCTGTCTCCAGTTGTGACGGGCGCCACTGATGGAATCGGGAAATCCTATGCGGAGGAGGTGAGGCTCCCGGGCCCTTATTTATTTCATTTCTATCAAGGCATAGCTGTGACTCACACACACACACATACATACATACACACACACACACACACACACACACACACACACACACACACACACACACTGTTCACTCATAGGCCACGGTAGGGGAGAGCTCTTACAGACCCATTAGCGTGGAAAAGAGTCCTCACACATATGCACTTCAATACAGGCTCGTCAACGAGAGCTCATATTGAGGTAACAAGCACACGTTGGATCTGGGCTACCCGTCCTCATGTCGACCCAAACTGCTGTGCGTGTGTGTGTGCTGGCTGTATAATGCAGTCATGTAGGGCCTTTGACTCGTACGGTTGCTGTTGGCGCTACACTGGGTCTAGCTGCCTGTCACGCAACGCTAGGCCGCCATTTTACCCAGTGTATTATGCTTGTGTTGGTATTTATACAGAAATCCACCACTTGACTTCATTAAAGTAAAACCTCTAAATGGTAGAAGCTGGTGTGAATACTGTGCAGAGCATCATGCTCGCACACAAAGGTCCTGGCTCTCAGTCTTTGTAGTACCCGGTCATAGTTGGACATGCATGAAGGGAAATGATGTCTAAGTTGAGGCCAAAGCTCTCAGGAATGTTTTGCCACAATGGAGTTTTTTTCTTTCAGCATGCTTCCATGACATTTAGCACATGCACGTGGAGATAAATGATCAATCTAAAGACACTGAATACATGTGGATGTTCTGCACGCATTGTTCTCCCGCTGATCAAATCAAGAGTTAAAGCATACTTATCACAAGTTGAGGAATAAAACTTAACTCGTACATTTTAGAGACTTGATGTGTTCAATGAAACGGACAAGGCACTGATACTCCAGATTGTCTGTCCCTTTTGCTGCCATCAGTAGTTTACATGGAATTGTCCACCAATATATGAAAAGATGCATTCCTTACTAACGTACTGTATTTCTCGGTCCAGCTGGCTCGCCGTGGATTTGCCTTGATGTTGATCAGTCGCTCCCAGGACAAGCTGGATGACGTGGCCAGGTTACTAAGTAAGTGTTTGTTTTTTTGTTGGTCTGCACAACATCATGGAAACCCATTTGGTGTAAGAGCACAGTGAGTGGGCTGCTGAGGGTGTGTGTGTGTGGACAGGATGTGTGTGTGTGGACGGGATGTGACGCGCAACCTCCCACCTTGTCGACTACAGGGTTTCCAAGGCCCAGATAAGAGGGCCTCTATAGCCTTGACATAAGGATTTATAATGAAAACAAAATGGGAAAATAATCGCTGCACTGTTTAAGGAAAAAAAATCCAGGTTTGCACGAGTTTATTTTACATTGACTACGTAGTGTTGCAACAGGTGTGGATCGATCAGCTTCATATTTCAAACGAAGTATTTGTTTGAGTAGATTTACCCCATTTTCAAGCTCCTGGGCATCGACCAAGTCGTGCCTCCATTCTGTACAAGTGTTGTTGATTTGGAAACGGGCAGCTAACAAAGGCAGGCTGTGTCTAAGAGCTTCCCCTCTTGGTATGAAGGAAGACGGGTTAAATATCCGTCTTGATTTTATAACCGACTCATTAAATAACCCGTTCCTGATATTTCGTAAAAACCAAAAGCATGCGTTCCTCATTCAGATGTAAAGGGAGGATCTGTGCTAAAGGCTACTCCAGGTTAAAACAGTCTGAATGGTGAGTGCCCCCCCCCCCCCCCCACCCCCACCCCCCACCCCCCCCTCTGTTTAAATAGTGCCCTCTCCCTGACTCGCTCTCTTTCCATCTGTCTCTGACGTCTCCCACGGCGCAATTTCCCCTGTCGTGCTTCAAGTCCACCGAGGGGGCTGATGGGTAGTCACGAGCGGGATGCATTGTGCCAAACTCTGGCACTCCTCCCTCACGATTAGTGGGGGGGGAAACACCGCCCTCCTTTGCATGAACCGCCCTGTCCCACCTGTAATTAAATTTACAATGTTTTTCTCATGCAAATATGTGCATAGTTTTTTTTTAAATCACACATACCTGGCAACCCCAAGATGACACCAATTTGGAGCCTTAATATTTCTTTGCCATCATGTCGAAAGGTTTTTCCTTGATCTTGTTTTTTCCTTGCTTTAACCCAAAGAGGTTGTGATGTCTAAATATAATCTGAGCTGGATATAGATTTCAGGGAGGCTAGCAACCCTACCCTTTATTTTTTACTTGCATCTCTCAGGCCCCCCCTTTTTCCCCCCTAGTCTAAACTCTGAATGTCCTCTGACACACTGCTGGTCTTTGTCAAAGCAAATCAGAGGATTTTTCATCTTATAACCCCCTCTGCCAGCTTTCAGCTAAATGAGTCTTTGGACAATTGTAATTGCAGCAGGCGCGTCAAACATGACGGCGGAGTTAAGGGGGGGGGGGGGGGGTTGTTGCTCGGCTGGTTTGTTGGTATGCAGTGCCCTCTTCAGTTCAAGTCTCACGGTTACTGGTTTCATGCTACATTCATTTGAAACGGGGGTTGCTCACGTCAGTAATAATAATAATAATTCCTTACATTTATTATAGCACTTTTTCAATGACTCAAAGCGCTTTACATATACACACATTACACATATATTATATATCATACATGCAATGGTCAGTCTTGCTGGTTTGTGACATGAGTGTGGGGTGAACGCTAGATTAATTAACATTACGGAGTTAGTTTTATCACTGAAATTGTAATTGTTGCCATGCATCGAAAGGAGTGAGCAAGCTTTACTCCTCACTTGGAATACCCTTAAAGTCTCAGAACAAATCAAATGCTGCCCGTCCCTGTGCATTTGATATATCCACACGTTTGTTTTTCTTTTCTTCGATGTCGGGTTGTCGCGTGTGACTTTTGAATGCTGCTCTCCAGCCAAGGTAGCCTCGTGAAAGTTGTCGTTAATCTCAGCTGGCCTTACAAGGTTAAATAATGGTTAAATGTAAAAAAATATATATCGTTGTAACATAAATGAAAATGTGTTTCTCCTTTTCAGAGGAACAGTACAACGTGGAGACCGGGACCATCGCAGTGGACTTTGGCCGGAGTGACATCTACGAAAAGATCGAGGCGGGGCTGGCTGGGTTAGAGATCGGGGTTCTTGGTGAGTTCTGATTTTTTGTTTTGATTCTTTTCTCTACCAATTTGTACCTTGCACCTCGAAGCTCGTGCTTTTTATTGTTCTTCTTCAGTGAAGTTAACATTCTCCAAGACCCTTTTGTAATGCAGACATGAGAGAGCAACACTGAAGAAGGCAAACATCGCTTCATGATATGTTTACATTCACTTGCCATGTGTTAAAGCGGCATTGTGTTCACAGCAGAAGCCCCCTAGTCCGTAGCATTTAATTCATTTGGTTAAAGGTTGTTGTACCACACAAAGTTTTGCGCTTTGGCCTTGTTTTTCTGCTTGGGTAACCTACCTTGAATTTCTCGACATACTGCATCAGCCAAATGAAATCTTACAAACACTTATTTTGGAAACTAACAGTGGTGATATTTTCAAATTCTCTCTAAACAGTGGAGTCATTTGATCACTTTTAAACCCCTGAGATTTAGATTCTTGAAGTGACTTCTTTGTCTCGTTCCGCCCGACAGAAAACCTTGACTAATTTCTGAAGTCTGGTTAAATTATTCTTACGAAACCCACGCGTTATCCGAGCATAAATACCACTTAGAGACTTGTTTTTAAAGATGCACTTATGTCAGCTGTTGTACTTCTAGACGTCTGCACCCAAGAGTTGACATCATACTTTTTAGTCGAACATTTTAGGAACTCTTTGTTCTTGCCAAATGTGCCCTACTGGTAAGGTGTGGCTGCTGGACTCGGAATGTCTCGTTTGCTTTTGCTTCCACCTTGTGGTTAATCCTGAGCTTTCTTCAGCATCCAAGTTGTTTTGGGAAAGATAGTAAAACTTCTTTTTGTTTTCAACAGTGAACAATGTTGGTGTTTCCTACCCCTACCCCGAGTACTACCTCAATATTCCCGATCTGGACAATGTGAGTTTTAGTTTTATTGTATTACATATCATGTCAAATGGAAATGCTGCTGGTTAAAAGTGCACTTTTTTAAACATGAAAAAAGCAAAAAGAATACCGGTTTTCTTCGCCTTTACATTCTAGCTACATTTAATGCACTGAATATCCAAATAATGTGCTTCCTTTATATCTTTTTAAGTTCTTTACTGTTTAAAGATAGTCTGTGTGAGTGTTTAGCTGACTGGTGCTTTCTGTTGCAGTTCATCACAAACATGGTCAACGTCAACATAACCTCAGTCTGCCAGGTGAGTGTTTTCAAGCGTCTCTGCATACTGCTGCTCTCCAGGAAGAATATGTTCAGTTCTGATTTCCAACTACATAATCATATGAACTGTTTTTAAAGTTTCCCATGCACATCACTTTCCTGCTCACTTTTCCCCCTTTTCTTCTCCTCCTCCTCCTCTTCTGCCGTTTCTTCACGGTACCTGCAGTGTCTCAGTTGTTCCCAAAGCAACGGTGGACTACACCAACGCTGTCTGTGCTTGCCACCCACGCATCTCTCTCTCTGCCCGTCTCTCTCTCTCCTTATAAAGTCTTTTATTAAATACAACTCTTTCCTCTCCTTCATGAGTTGCATCATTGTTTTTGTCCGCTGATTCTGAATGAGCCCGTTGTCCTTTCCTCAGATGACCCGCCTGGTGCTGCCCAGGATGTCTGAGAGGTGAGTTCACCGATGGGCCTCCATGTTCTGCGACATGACTGCAGTCAAATAGTTGTTGTTAAATGAGGGATTGTAACACAAAAGCTACGCAAGACATCTTGAAATTAAACATTTTTCACAATAAAAGTATTTGGAAGGTTACACTTTATATAAAACCAGTAAGAGAATAAGAAACCCTCTCCTAGTCCTTTCCTTCCCTGCATCTCCTCTCCTCCTTTGTTCACAATGCTGACAAGCTTTCAATTCACACAAAGTGCTCTTCCCACCCGATTGGCTGCGCTGCTCCCATGTGACTCCCGTCGGCCAATCGCAGCGCAGCACATTTGGTGCCGTGTGAGACTGGAGCGTCGCTCCACTACATCACTGCAGCAACAGGCTGCCATGGCAACACACACACGGCCACTACCACACTGTTTTAGTGCGTGTGTGGAACATCACTTTGTGTGTGTGTGTGTGTGTGTGCTCGATTTGTATAGATGCAGGGTTTCCACTGGCATGGAAAATCTTTCTAAAAGTTTGTGGATTTGAAGAAAAAAAGGACTTCTGAAAATCAGTGTATTGCAAAGGAGGAACTCCATGTACATTTGATTATGACGGCTGTGCTGAAATGGAGGATTTTCAGCAGGCTTTCTTAATTCGAAAATAGTCCCGAAATGATGCACAATTCTGACTGATGCCATCTCGTACAACACTCAATTTGAGTCCTTGCAATGTGTTGCTACTCTTAGCCTTACAATAAAGCAACGTCCTTGTCCTAAATCCACCTTGTTGTGTTCCTCAGGTCCAAAGGAGTCGTCCTGAACATCTCCTCTGCCAGCGGCATGTACCCCCTCCCTCTGCTCACCGTCTACTCTTCCACAAAGGTATGGAAACCTCTATCCCTTCCTCATGTTGCCTAATGTCAAGGCTGTGACGACAAACAACGTTTTACAGACTGGTGTGTTTTAAATGTATCCTCCTTTCGCCGTTCTGGTTGCAGGCCTTTGTGGATTTCTTCTCTCGTGGCCTTCAGGAAGAGTACAGGCGTCAGGGCGTCATCATCCAGGTGAGATTGAGTTTGGCCAAATGGGATTAACCTTCTCCACCTCGTTTTGTTTTTTAGCAAAAGAAAAGGAAGACACTTCCAGTTATGTGGCTATTCTTGAGCCCGATGGACGCCAGAAAGAGAACTGCTTAACAAAATGGTTTCTTGCTTACTTTGAGTTACAGGAGAACAAAGCGTACCTTGTTTTATAGAAATGGAATACACCCGGAAAAAGCATCTAAGATGTGTCCATCTGGTGACCCCTGATTGAATTGCCCCATCTGGTGACCCCTGATTGAATTGCCCCATCTGGTGACCCCTGATTGAATTGCCTCACATATTTACCTCAAAAGAATCCGCTTGCTCTCAGCCTGAAGTGTAATTCAATCAAAACACATTCATGTAGATGCATTTATACCGCAGAGGTATTTTTGAATTTGATGTTCCACATGAGGCTTGTTTGTTCTGTTTTTAGCTCCTCTGTAGTATTCTCATGTGCCACCTGGTGGTTAAAGTGTGTACAGCAGTTTCACCTCAGCAAACCCTGAGTGTGTTGTCACCTGATAACCCAAGTCATCACACACACCTACAGGAAATATATTATGTCATTTTAAAAGTGCCTCTTAAACCACCGTTGGTCCCAAATGCCCCTGGTTGAACTTTAGAGTGGACTCTCTCGTTTTAAGGGCTTTTATCTGAGCTTATCTCACACTTTCCCTTTGTCCTCATGCAGAGTGTGCTGCCCTTCTTCGTGGTGACCAAAATGACTCGCATCAGGAAGCCCACCCTGGACAAACCCACCCCCGACCGCTATGTGCTGGCTGAGCTCGCCACTGTGGGTCTGCAGAGCCAAACCAATGGATATTTCCCTCATGCCGTCATGGTAAGAACTGGAAACCTTTATATTGAAATGCTTAACCTATCCAAGTAAACATTAATGTAGGTGGTTACTTGCACTGTATGTATGTCTTGCACCATAATGCACATACGTTGGATTCGCACTTCCAAATTGACATATTTGACATATCCATAATCATGTTTATATTTATACGGTTACTTTAATTTTTATTTCTTACATTTTACGTTTTATTATCCTTGCGTGAACCCTTGCTTTCTGTAGCCCGTTTCACTCTTGTTGTACTTGTTGCTGTGACGAGCAACTTATCTTAGTTATTGTCAGACTTGAAACTAAACTTTCTTGCTCAGTAGTTGATTTATTCCCCATTATTTGATTGATACATTTTATTTCGAACAAAACAAATGTTGCAGTGCGTAGTCATGTAAGAGAAATCGAAACAAAAAAATGACATTTACAACAACAGCATTAGCAACATAAACAGTCCCACATCTCGTGTTCGAAAAGGAGTGAGAAGAAGTATAATTTATTTAATCTCACCCCCTTGTCCCTAAATGATTTATTTATAATCTATAAATAATTATCATTATTAATTATTGTTATTAATCTGCTTTACCTGTTGGACATATGTACATGCACATACATATACACACCTACATATATACACACACACATACTAACACACACATAGTCAAACACCCTCCCCATCCCTGTACCTGGAGAAAATAATGTCTCTGTATTTCCTCTTGACCTGGTTAATGTCTGGACATGGCTTTAGCTCCACATGCACACTGTTCCATCGTCTCACGCCACAGGCTGAGATACAACATGTTCTGCTGGTTCCCCATTAGCACTTTAATGTAAAATATATTCAGTTGAAATGCATTTCTAGTGTACATCCAGGATGCTGGGCCTTAATAAAACAATTAATATAACACAACAACTTAATAAAAGTGGTTAATACTGTGAAATATTTGACTAGAAGCATTGCTATGCTTTCGATTTGTGATTTGCTAACAACTGAACTTTAGCTGTGGTGCGAATGACCAAACCTTGAACCTATTACGTATAACTTGCTTAACCCTCCTATTGTCTTCGTGTCCCCCCTTACTTTGGTGTTCGAGGTCAAATCTGACCGGTCCTGTTTTAACTGCTATTACATTAACACAACAACCTTAATCATCAACCAATTTCATTTAACACCCTTTCAAACTGTACATATTGTATCGGACTACTGGTACACATGAAACACTGCAGTAAATATACGAAGAATAGACACTGAACATGTATTGTGTGATCCATGTGGGGGGATGGGCACATAAGGGCGGGGGAACACATCTAGAGTGTGTGTGTTTTATCTGATCCCGATGGTTACTAATTCCTTTTCTTTATGGCGGTCATTTTTGAGCGGGAACACCATGGTTGTTACAAAGTTGACTAAATCATCCAACATTCAATGAAAGTGGTGACCAGCCATTGTATATGTTCAAATGTCTCCTGTGAAGGATATCATAAAGCCTGAATGCAATCAAATGTAAAACAAAAAAGTTACAATTGATGAAAGTAGTAAATCGATCAGATTTGACCCGAACACAACAGGAGGGTTAAAGTGTTTTCATGCTTAAAAATGTGTATAATTGATATAAAACCTACATTTTCCAACATGTCCTGTAAAAGCTTTTCATTCATCTTTCCGTTTCCATTTAAAGAGGAAATCCTGAAAGCTGTAGTTTAACCCGCAATCCTTTTTTCTGCTTCCTTCCTCCCAGGGCTGGCTGACCACCAAGCTGGTGCCGATCGACCTGGTCATCTTCTTTGGAGCCAGGATGAACCGCCTGCAGCGCACCGGGTACCTGAACAGGAGGAAGATGAGGGAGCAGAAGAACGGAGACGCTCTGAAGAACGGAGACGCTCTGAAGAACGGGGACGATCTGAAGAACGGGGACGCTCTGAAGAACGGGGACGATCTGAAGAACGGGGACGCTCTGAAGAACGGGGACGCTCTGAAGAACGATTAGGAAGACGGCTGACGAGTCTGTGGACGCCACTCTGTGCTGACCCGGTGCAGCGTTAAAGGAGAGATTGTGATTTGTGGATCTGTATGGTGAATCCTCCAGGGTTGCCTGCATTTCACATGTGTGCCTTCAGTAGAATGTGCTCGGCAAAGCGTGTGTAAGACTTTGAACGGTAAACTATTCCCAAAGAAGGCAGAAGTTAAAATGTAATGCTGCTCTTGGCAACGGAGATGAATCCATATTGTCACTGACACTAATGGTGAACATAATACAATTAATGAGGGATTTGTTAACCCTGCTGTTGTAAGCAGTGTAACATGGTGGAGGGCATCTTTTTATATGTATGTATAATTATTTATTTCATATTTGTATGAACGCACTAGCCAAACTCAGACCTTTTTTTAGAGTTTATCTTTCAACCCTTGTCCTGTTTACAATTCATTTAGCCATTTTAAAGATGGCCACATCTGCGTTCTGTCAGTTCTCTTGCAATACTGGACTGCCATCACCATGCATCGGCTCTTTCATAATATTGCGTGTTTGCATTATATTTAAAATGTTGCTTTTGTGGTGGGTTGCTGTCACACCAATGTGTCACTTGCTCTAAACCAAAGTCTTTCACAATAACTGCGGCATTAATCCGAAGTGCCTTTTTTCTTATGACGTAAATGCTGAATATGGTCAAATTTAATGAGAGGGTGTTGAATGGTTAAAATGTATTATTATGAAAGGATGTAATTCCAACTGGTATGATGTGAATAAACGTTTTGTGGCCTTTTTAATTGAAATGTAACCTTTAGCCAAAGAAGGAAACCTCTTGACCGACTCAGTGTAGAGCAAATATCCTTCCAGTTGAAGTAAAACCTAAAGTCTGCATGTTTTACATCATTGGCTACAGTCTGGTTCACATACGAAGACATGCTTGCTTTAGAAACAGGACGACTGCGCCTCTTTACTCAGTTGATGTGTGTGTAAGTGAAAACCCCGTATGAATTGGTCTGACCATTGCCTTAACTAAGCGGTTATGTGAATGCTTTTCCTGTTTGTAACAAGTCTTTTAATATGCTTCTAAATAAAACATAATTTCTACATGTAAAGTGCAGTGGCAACTAATGTGTTCTGCTGTTTGTTAATAAAAGCTCTGGCACAAAGCAAAGGGTTGGGTATTTGTTATTTTGACAAGGAAAGGCAAAGAAAATGTAAAACCTTTTGGTAAATGATCTATTGGAAGGTCTCAATGCTTCCTCTTGAATACCTTATGCACATGCGTCGGCCCGCAGGATCATTTCTAATTAATTACTATTAGATCTGGCCCGCCGGTATATTGCACGCACACCTTCACTCCATCCTGAGGGTCTCCTCAGCTCAGAGCCTGACCCCAAACATTGATGACCTTGCACCCAATGAGATGCCAAGTATCTGGCTTGAACTAGCAAACTAAGTGTACAGTTTCCTTCTGCACTTTCTCTCACGACAACAGGGCATGTTTGGTTTTTTCTTTGAGGGAAATAGTTTTTTTGAAGCTGTTGTTGGCCTGAAAAATATAATCATAAGAAATGACTCTGGAAAAGCTGCAGATAGAGCCATAAGAAATTAATGCAACTGATTATTTAATGTTTAATATTGTTTCTTTAGGCAATATTTTAATCTTTGTTAGTTCCAGGTTTAATATGTGCAATAAGTTCATTTCAATAAGTTCTGCAATAAACATTGAACCAGTCCGGCCCTCCACTAGTACCGATTTTTTTATTTTGTTCCACTGTGTATTTGAGTTTGCCCTGCCTTATTGGATAAGATAAACCTTTATTGACACTTGAAGGAAAATTCAGGAGTTTAAGCAGCAACTGAAGTAAGGGTGAAACACAGGAAAGGACAGACATGTAAGAAATACAAATCATGAATAGAGAGATGTCCTTTATATTACATGTGAAAAAAACAAACAAGTTACTTCTCTTTGATAGATATTCAGAAATCGTTAAAAACCTATCTTGACATTTGAAAATCTTTGGTTTTATAAAATAGATAATCATTTTTAGACACAAACAAATATGAATATTAGTAGAAAGCAATGAACAAAAACAAATTATATTTAATGCGTAAAAGATCATCAGCAATATCTAAAACTACTTTCAAGTGTTGATAAACAAAAGGTGATATCTTTATAATATATGTTTGTCTAGTTTGATGAATCCCTGGCTCGGTTGTTCTATTTAATTTGCTTACTTCTGCCCTTATCCGCAAAAAACATGTTATTTTGCTAAAATAAATGAGAGAAAAAATAAAAAAAAATGTAGCGGAACCTTACTACGCCTCTCTGTTCCGGGTAGGATTTTTTTTTTGTAACACTGTTAAATGGCTGCTTTCAACTGACGTCCTAGCTCATGTGGAGTTTCTCTTCTCTTATAGGCTTTAGTGTTGCTTTTAGCAGCCTTTCTGGTAAGTAGTTTAAAGATTTGTTTCAACACAAGTTAGCCGGATATTAGTTTTTCATTCTGAAATGTGAAAAGTGTTTTTTTAATAACTATAAGCGGGTTTAGCTAACTAGCATGTTTCTCTCAACCTACCAGTCAGACTAGCTTTTAGCTTCACTAATTAACATAAGTCATGGTATACATTTTGTTTTCGGTTGTTTGTCAACACGCCACTGAAATGCAACTTAAGGTGTTAATTATGAAACAGCATCTGCATAATCTCTCAGGTTGAATACCAAGTACATTTTCATATACAACGAAGTTGCTTTGTAATCTTGATGCACGATAATATTCACAGTAGGAGAAAAAAGTACTAAAAAAAGTTATAAAATGTGTAATATATACATTTCAGTTTTTAAATGAGAAAATACCTGTACAGTAAGGGAGGATCTGTGCTAAAGGCTACTCCAGGTTAAAAAGTCTGAATGGTGAGTGCCCCCCCCCCACCCCCACCCCCCACCCCCCCCTCTGTTTAAATAGTGCCCTCTCCCGACTCGCTCTCTTTCCATCTGTCTCTGACGTCTCCCACGGCGCAATTTCCCCTGTCGTGCTTCAAGTCCACCGAGGGGGCTGATGGGTAGTCACGAGCGGGATGCATTGTGCCAAACTCTGGCACTCCTCCCTCACGATTAGTGGGGGGGAAACACCGCCCTCCTTTGCATGAACCGCCCTGTCCCACCTGTAATTAAATTTACAATGTTTTTCTCATGCAAATATGTGCATAGTTTTTTTTTAAATCACACATACCTGGCAACCCCAAGATGACACCAATTTGGAGCCTTAATATTTCTTTGCCATCATGTCGAAAGGTTTTTCCTTGATCTTGTTTTTTCCTTGCTTTAACCCAAAGAGGTTGTGATGTCTAAATATAATCTGAGCTGGATATAGATTTCAGGGAGGCTAGCAACCCTACCCTTTATTTTTTACTTGCATCTCTCAGGCCCCCCCTTTTCCCCCCTAGTCTAAACTCTGAATGTCCTCTGACACACTGCTGGTCTTTGTCAAAGCAAATCAGAGGATTTTTCATCTTATAACCCCCTCTGCCAGCTTTCAGCTAAATGAGTCTTTGGACAATTGTAATTGCAGCAGGCGCGTCAAACATGACGGCGGAGTTAAGGGGGGGGGGGGTTGTTGCTCGGCTGGTTTGTTGGTATGCAGTGCCCTCTTCAGTTCAAGTCTCACGGTTACTGGTTTCATGCTACATTCATTTGAAACGGGGGTTGCTCACGTCAGTAATATAATAATAATTCCTTACATTTATTATAGCACTTTTTCAATGACTCAAAGCGCTTTACATATACACACATTACACATATATTATATATCATACATGCAATGGTCAGTCTTGCTGGTTTGTGACATGAGTGTGGGGTGAACGCTAGATTAATTAACATTACGGAGTTAGTTTTATCACTGAAATTGTAATTGTTGCCATGCATCGAAAGGAGTGAGCAAGCTTTACTCCTCACTTGGAATACCCTTAAAGTCTCAGAACAAATCAAATGCTGCCCGTCCCTGTGCATTTGATATATCCACACGTTTGTTTTCTTTTCTTCTTCGATGTCGGGTTGTCGCGTGTGACTTTTGAATGCTGCTCTCCAGCCAAGGTAGCCTCGTGAAAGTTGTCGTTAATCTCCGCTGGCCTTACAGGTTAAATAATGGTTAAATGTAAAAAAATATATATCGTTGTAACATAAATGAAAATGTGTTTCTCCTTTTCAGAGGAACAGTACAACGTGGAGACCGGGACCATCGCAGTGGACTTTGGCCGGAGTGACATCTACGAAAAGATCGAGGCGGGGCTGGCTGGGTTAGAGATCGGGGTTCTTGGTGAGTTCTGATTTTTTGTTTTGATTCTTTTCTCTACCAATTTGTACCTTGCACCTCGAAGCTCGTGCTTTTTATTGTTCTTCTTCAGTGAAGTTAACATTCTCCAAGACCCTTTTGTAATGCAGACATGAGAGAGCAACACTGAAGAAGGCAAACATCGCTTCATGATATGTTTACATTCACTTGCCATGTGTTAAAGCGGCATTGTGTTCACAGCAGAAGCCCCCTAGTCCGTAGCATTTAATTCATTTGGTTAAAGGTTGTTGTACCACACAAAGTTTTGCACTTTGGCCTTGTTTTTCTGCTTGGGTAACCTACCTTGAATTTCTCGACATACTGCATCAGCCAAATGAAATCTTACAAACACTTATTTTGGAAACTAACAGTGGTGATATTTTCAAATTCTCTCTAAACAGTGGAGTCATTTGATCACTTTTAAACCCCTGAGATTTAGATTCTTGAAGTGACTTCTTTGTCTCGTTCCGCCCGACAGAAAACCTTGACTAATTTCTGAAGTCTGGTTAAATTATTCTTACGAAACCCACGCGTTATCCGAGCATAAATACCACTTAAGAGACTTGTTTTTAAAGATGCACTTATGTCAGCTGTTGTACTTCTAGACGTCTGCACCCAAGAGTTGACATCATACTTTTTAGTCGAACATTTTAGGAACTCTTTGTTCTTGCCAAATGTGCCCTACTGGTAAGGTGTGGCTGCTGGACTCGGAATGTCTCGTTTGCTTTTGCTTCCACCTTGTGGTTAATCCTGAGCTTTCTTCAGCATCCAAGTTGTTTTGGGAAAGATAGTAAAACTTCTTTTTGTTTTCACCAGTGAACAATGTTGGTGTTTCCTACCCCTACCCCGAGTACTACCTCAATATTCCCGATCTGGACAATGTGAGTTTTAGTTTTATTGTATTACATATCATGTCAAATGGAAATGCTGCTGGTTAAAAGTGCACTTTTTTAAACATGAAAAAAGCAAAAAGAATACCGGTTTTTCTTCGCCTTTACATTCTAGCTACATTTAATGCACTGAATATCCAAATAATGTGCTTCCTTTTATATCTTTTTAAGTTCTTTACTGTTTTAAAGATAGTCTGTGTGAGTGTTAGCTGACTGGTGCTTTCTGTTGCAGTTCATCACAAACATGGTCAACGTCAACATAACCTCAGTCTGCCAGGTGAGTGTTTTCAAGCGTCTCTGCATACTGCTGCTCTCCAGGAAGAATATGTTCAGTTCTGATTTCCAACTACATAATCATATGAACTGTTTTAAAGTTTCCCATGCACACTCACTTTCCTGCTCACTTTTCCCCCTTTTCTTCTCCTCCTCCTCCTCTTCTGCCGTTTCTTCACGGTACCTGCAGTGTCTCAGTTGTTCCCCAAAGAAACGGTGGACTACACCAACGCTGTCTGTGCTTGCCACCCACGCATCTCTCTCTCTGCCCGTCTCTCTCTCTCCTTATAAAGTCTTTATTAAATACAACTCTTTCCTCTCCTTCATGAGTTGCATCATTGTTTTTGTCCGCTGATTCTGAATGAGCCCGTTGTCCTTTCCTCAGATGACCCGCCTGGTGCTGCCCAGGATGTCTGAGAGGTGAGTTCACCGATGGGCCTCCATGTTCTGCGACATGACTGCAGTCAAATAGTTGTTTGTTAAATGAGGGATTGTAACACAAAAGCTACGCAAGACATCTTGAAATTAAACATTTTTCACAATAAAAGTATTTGGAAGGTTACACTTTATATAAAACCAGTAAGAGAATAAGAAACCCTCTCCTAGTCCTTTCCTTCCCTGCATCTCCTCTCCTCCTTTGTTCACAATGCTGACAAGCTTTCAATTCACACAAAGTGCTCTTCCCACCCGATTGGCTGCGCTGCTCCCATGTGACTCCCGGCGGCCAATCGCAGCGCAGCACATTTGGTGCCGTGTGAGACTGGAGCGTCGCCTCCACTACATCACTGCAGCAACAGGCTGCCATGGCAACACACCACACGGCCACTACCACACTTTTTAGTGCGTGTGTGGAACATCACTTTGTGTGTGGTGTGTGTGTGTGTGTGTGTGTGTGTGCTCGATTTGTATAGATGCAGGGTTTCCACTGGCATGGAAAATCTTTCTAAAAGTTTGTGGATTTGAAGAAAAAAAGGACTTCTGAAAATCAGTGTATTGCAAAGGAGGAACTCCATGTACATTTGATTATGACGGCTGTGCTGAAATGGAGGATTTTCAGCAGGCTTTCTTAATTCGAAAATAGTCCCGAAATGATGCACAATTCTGACTGATGCCATCTCGTACAACACTCAATTTGAGTCCTTGCAATGTGTTGCTACTCTTAGCCTTACAATAAAGCAACGTCCCTTGTCCTAAATCCACCTTGTTGTGTTCCTCAGGTCCAAAGGAGTCGTCCTGAACATCTCCTCTGCCAGCGGCATGTACCCCCTCCCTCTGCTCACCGTCTACTCTTCCACAAAGGTATGGAAACCTCTATCCCTTCCTCATGTTGCCTAATGTCAAGGCTGTGACGACAAACAACGTTTTTACAGACTGGTGTTGTTTTAAATGTATCCTCCTTTCGCCGTTTCTGGTGCAGGGCCTTTGTGGATTTCTTCTCTCGTGGCCTTCAGGAAGAGTACAGGCGTCAGGGCGTCATCATCCAGGTGAGATTGAGTTTGGCCAAATGGGATAACCTTCTCCACCTCGTTTTGTTTTTTAGCAAAAGAAAAGGAAGACACTTCCAGTATGTGGCTATTCTTGAGCCCGATGGACGCCAGAAAGAGAACTGCTTAACAAAATGGTTTCTTGCTTACTTTGAGTTACAGGAGAACAAAGCGTACCTTGTTTTATAGAAATGGAATACACCCCGGAAAAAGCATCTAAGATGTGTCCATCTGGTGACCCCTGATTGAATTGCCCCATCTGGTGACCCCTGATTGAATTGCCCCATCTGGTGACCCCCTGATTGAATTGCCTCACATATTTACCTCAAAAGAATCCGCTTGCTCTCAGCCTGAAGTGTAATTCAATCAAAACACATTCATGTAGATGCATTTATACCGCAGAGGTATTTTTGAATTTGATGTTCCACATGAGGCTTGTTTGTTCTGTTTTTAGCTCCTCTGTAGTATTCTCATGTGCCACCTGGTGGTTAAAGTGTGTACAGCAGTTTCACCTCAGCAAACCCTGAGTGTGTTGTCACCTGATAACCCAAAGTCATCACACACACCTACAGGAAATATATTATGTCATTTTAAAAGTGCCTCTTAAACCACCGTTGGTCCCAAATGCCCCTGGTTGAACTTTAGAGTGGACTCTCTCGTTTTTAAGGGCTTTTATCTGAGCTTATCTCACACTTTCCCTTTGTCCTCATGCAGAGTGTGCTGCCCTTCTTCGTGGTGACCAAAATGACTCGCATCAGGAAGCCCACCCTGGACAAACCCACCCCCGACCGCTATGTGCTGGCTGAGCTCGCCACTGTGGGTCTGCAGAGCCAAACCAATGGATATTTCCCTCATGCCGTCATGGTAAGAACTGGAAACCTTTATATTGAAATGCTTAACCTATCCAAGTAAACATTAATGTAGGTGGTTACTTGCACTGTATGTATGTCTTGCACCATAATGCACATACGTGGATTCGCACTTCCAAATTGACATATTTGACATATCCATAATCATGTTTATATTTATACGGTTACTTTAATTTTTATTTCTTACATTTTACGTTTTATTATCCTTGCGTGAACCCTTGCTTTCTGTAGCCCGTTTCACTCTTGTTGTACTTGTTGCTGTGACGAGCAACTTATCTTAGTTATTGTCAGACTTGAAACTAAACTTTCTTGCTCAGTAGTTGATTTATTCCCCATTATTTGATTGATACATTTTATTTCGAACAAAACAAATGTTGCAGTGCGTAGTCATGTAAGAGAAATCGAAACAAAAAAATGACATTTACAACAACAGCATTAGCAACATAAACAGTCCCACATCTCGTGTTCGAAAAGGAGTGAGAAGAAGTATAATTTATTTAATCTCACCCCCTTGTCCCTAAATGATTTATTTATAATCTATAAATCATTATTAATTATTGTTATTAATCTGCTTTACCTGTTGGACATATGTACATGCACATACATATACACACCTACATATATACACACACACATACTAACACACACATAGTCAAACACCCTCCCCATCCCTGTACCTGGAGAAAATAATGTCTCTGTATTTCCTCTTGACCTGGTTAATGTCTGGACATGGCTTTAGCTCCACATGCACACTGTTCCATCGTCTCACGCCACAGGCTGAGATACAACATGTTCTGCTGGTTCCCCATTAGCACTTTAATGTAAAATATATTCAGTTGAAATGCATTTCTAGTGTACATCCAGGATGCTGGGCTTAATAAAACAATTAATATAACACAACAACTTAATAAAAGTGGTTAATACTGTGAAATATTTGACATAGAAGCATTGCTATGCTTTCGATTTGTGATTTGCTAACAACTGAACTTTAGCTGTGGTGCGAATGACCAAACCTTGAACCTATTACGTATAACTTGCTTAACCCTCCTATTGTCTTCGTGTCCCCCCTTACTTTGGTGTTCGAGGTCAAATCTGACCGGTCCTGTTTTAACTGCTATTACATTAACACAACAACCTTTAATCATCAACCAATTTCATTTAACACCCTTTCAAACTGTACATATTGTATCGGACTACTGGTACACATGAAACACTGCAGTAAATATACGAAGAATAGACACTGAACATGTATTGTGTGATCCATGTGGGGGGATGGGCACATAAGGGCGGGGGAACACATCTAGAGTGTGTGTGTTTTATCTGATCCCGATGGTTACTAATTCCTTTTCTTTATGGCGGTCATTTTTGAGCGGGAACACCATGGTTGTTACAAAGTTGACTAAATCATCCAACATTCAATGAAAGTGGTGACCAGCCATTGTATATGTTCAAATGTCTCCTGTGAAGGATATCATAAAGCCTGAATGCAATCAAATGTAAAACAAAAAAGTTACAATTGATGAAAGTAGTAAATCGATCAGATTTGACCCGAACACAACAGGAGGGTTAAAGTGTTTTTTCATGCTTAAAAATGTGTATAATTGATATAAAACCTACATTTTCCAACATGTCCTGTAAAAGCTTTTCATTCATCTTTCCGTTTCCATTTAAAGAGGAAATCCTGAAAGCTGTAGTTTAACCCGCAATCCTTTTTTCTGCTTCCTTCCTCCCAGGGCTGGCTGACCACCAAGCTGGTGCCGATCGACCTGGTCATCTTCTTTGGAGCCAGGATGAACCGCCTGCAGCGCACCGGGTACCTGAACAGGAGGAAGATGAGGGAGCAGAAGAACGGAGACGCTCTGAAGAACGGAGACGCTCTGAAGAACGGGGACGATCTGAAGAACGGGGACGCTCTGAAGAACGGGGACGATCTGAAGAACGGGGACGCTCTGAAGAACGGGGACGCTCTGAAGAACGATTAGGAAGACGGCTGACGAGTCTGTGGACGCCACTCTGTGCTGACCCGGTGCAGCGTTAAGGAGAGATTGTGATTTGTGGATCTGTATGGTGAATCCTCCAGGGTTGCCTGCATTTCACATGTGTGCCTTCAGTAGAATGTGCTCGGCAAAGCGTGTGTAAGACTTTGAACGGTAAACTATTCCCAAAGAAGGCAGAAGTTAAAATGTAATGCTGCTCTTGGCAACGGAGATGAATCCATATTGTCACTGACACTAATGGTGAACATAATACAATTAATGAGGGATTTGTTAACCCTGCTGTTGTAAGCAGTGTAACATGGTGGAGGGCATCTTTTTATATGTATGTATAATTATTTATTTCATATTTGTATGAACGCACTAGCCAAACTCAGACCTTTTTTTAGAGTTTATCTTTCAACCTTGTCCTGTTTACAATTCATTTAGCCATTTTAAAGATGGCCACATCTGCGTTCTGTCAGTTCTCTTGCAATACTGGACTGCCATCACCATGCATCGGCTCTTTCATAATATTGCGTGTTTGCATTATATTTAAAATGTTGCTTTTGTGGTGGGTTGCTGTCACACCAATGTGTCACTTGCTCTAAACCAAAGTCTTTCACAATAACTGCGGCATTAATCCGAAGTGCCTTTTTCTTATGACGTAAATGCTGAATATGGTCAAATTTAATGAGAGGGTGTTGAATGGTTAAAATGTATTATTATGAAAGGATGTAATTCAACTGGTATGATGTGAACTAAACGTTTTGTGCCTTTTTTAATTGAAATGTAAACCTTTAGCCAAAGAAGGAAAACCTCTTGACCGACTCAGTGTAGAGCAAATATCCTTCCAGTTGAAGTAAAACCTAAAGTCTGCATGTTTTACATCATTGGCTACAGTCTGGTTCACATACGAAGACATGCTTGCTTTAGAAACAGGACGACTGCGCCTCTTTACTCAGTTGATGTGTGTGTAAGTGAAAACCCCGTATGAATTGGTCTGACCATTGCCTTAACTAAGCGGTTATGTGAATGCTTTTCCTGTTTGTAACAAGTCTTTTAATATGCTTCTAAATAAAACATAATTTCTACATGTAAAGTGCAGTGGCAACTAATGTGTTCTGCTGTTTGTTAATAAAAGCTCTGGCACAAAGCAAAGGGTTGGGTATTTGTTATTTTGACAAGGAAAGGCAAAGAAAATGTAAAACCTTTTGGTAAATGATCTATTGGAAGGTCTCAATGCTTCCTCTTGAATACCTTATTGCACATGCGTCGGCCCGCAGGATCATTTCTAATTACTATTAGATCTGGCCCGCCGGTATATTGCACGCACACCTTCACTCCATCCTGAGGGTCTCCTCAGCTCAGAGCCTGACCCCAAACATTGATGACCTTGCACCCAAGATGAGATGCCAAGTATCTGGCTTGAACTAGCAAACTAAGTGTACAGTTTCCTTCTGCACTTTCTCTCACGACAACAGGGCATGTTTGGTTTTTTCTTTGAGGGAAATAGTTTTTTTGAAGCTGTTGTTGGCCTGAAAAATATAATCATAAGAAATGACTCTGGAAAAGCTGCAGATAGAGCCATAAGAAATTAATGCAACTGATTATTTAATGTTTAATATTGTTTCTTTAGGCAATATTTTAATCTTTGTTAGTTCCAGGTTTAATATGTGCAATAAGTTCATTTCAATAAGTTCTGCAATAAACATTGAACCAGTCCGGCCCTCCACTAGTACCGATTTTTTTATTTTGTTCCACTGTGTATTTGAGTTTGCCCTGCCTTATTGGATAAGATAAACCTTTATTGACACTTGAAGGAAAATTCAGGAGTTTAAGCAGCAACTGAAGTAAGGGTGAAACACAGGAAAGGACAGACATGTAAGAAATACAAATCATGAATAGAGAGATGTCCTTTATATTACATGTGAAAAAAACAAACAAGTTACTTCTCTTTGATAGATATTCAGAAATCGTTAAAAACCTATCTTGACATTTGAAAATCTTTGGTTTTATAAAATAGATAATCATTTTTAGACACAAACAAATATGAATATTAGTAGAAAGCAATGAACAAAAACAAATTATATTTAATGCGTAAAAGATCATCAGCAATATCTAAAACTACTTTCAAGTGTTGATAAACAAAAGGTGATATCTTTATAATATATGTTTGTCTAGTTTGATGAATCCCTGGCTCGGTTGTTCTATTTAATTTGCTTACTTCTGCCCTTATCCGCAAAAAACATGTTATTTTGCTAAAATAAATGAGAGAAAAAATAAAATAAAAATGTAGCGGAACCTTACTACGCCTCTCTGTTCCGGGTAGGATTTATTTTTTTGTAACACTGTTAAATGGCTGCTTTCAACTGACGTCCTAGCTCATGTGGAGTTTCTCTTCTCTTTATAGGCTTTAGTGTTGCTTTTAGCAGCCTTT
This sequence comes from Pseudochaenichthys georgianus, assembly GCF_902827115.2. Classification (NCBI taxonomy): domain Eukaryota; kingdom Metazoa; phylum Chordata; class Actinopteri; order Perciformes; family Channichthyidae; genus Pseudochaenichthys; species Pseudochaenichthys georgianus. The sequence continues at coordinate 39,451,550 of NC_047508.1, forward strand.
CTGGTAAGTAGTTTAAAGATTTGTTTCAACACAAGTTAGCCGGATATTAGTTTTTCATTCTGAAATGTGAAAAGTGTTTATTTTAATAACTATAAGCGGGTTTAGCTAACTAGCATGTTTCTCTCAACCTACCAGTCAGACTAGCTTTTAGCTTCACTAATTAACATAAGTCATGGTATACATTTTGTTTTCGGTTGTTTGTTGTCAACACGCCACTGAAATGCAACTTAAGGTGTTAATTATGAAACAGCATCTCTGCATAATCTCTCAGGTTGAATACCAAGTACATTTTCATATACAACGAAGTTGCTTTGTAATCTTGATGCACGATAATATTCACAGTAGGAGAAAAAAGTACTAAAAAAAGTTATAAAATGTGTAATATATACATTTCAGTTTTTAAATGAGAAAATACCTGTACAGTATTTGAAATAATTCATTTTGAAACATACCAAATGAATAAATAAGACACTTCAGAACATTAAAAAGCAATCAATAAGTCATAGTATTTTGCTGAACCTGTTGCTAGTCAAGTGAACATTCCTTTACAGTAGCATGTATAATGTTCATAATCTAGCAAAAAGTCTTAGTTTGATCAGCAGATATTGGCGAGGCTGGTGTAAAAAAACAACAACATCAAGACGAAAAGCAGATCCATAAAACTACATCGAAGATTGTGCAGTGAAATACAGAATAATGGGAAATAAGACTAATGAATGCCATTATAAAACATAGAGTTTCAATACCTAAAATACTTGAGTTGGCATTACAAAACAGTACAAAACGATATACTCACGAAGCTTTGGATTTTGTATTATGTGTTTATGTTGCTTTGGACAAATCTTGCACAGCACAGGTGTCCTTATCTCGGTTTCATGGAGAATGTGTTTCCATGGTGAGGACATCTTGTCCGTCACTCCCCAGATGTGATTTGATGTCGGATAAACGTCAGCGTGCCAGAGTCCAGGGCTCCTGGGCCAAACAAGCGCCGAAACCCTCTGCTCCAAAGGGTAAGTTAAGAGTTGATGTACATATGTTGTTTTTGTAGTATATGTGACTCCGTCTGTCTGCTCCCGCCTGAATGAGAATAGCAATATACTTGCAATGGTGTCTTCACAGGTCTCACTAAAAAATCTATTAGGAAGCTGCAGCTGATTCAGAACGCCGCTGCTCGAGTCCTCACTGACACTAAGAAAGTGGATCACATCACTCCTGTTCTGAAGTCTTTACACTGGCTTCCTGTGTGTCAAAGAATAGATTTCAAAATACTGCTGCTGGTTTATAAAGCACTGAATGGTTTAGGCCCAAAATACATTTACTGACCTCCTGCTAAATGATGAACCATCCAGATCTCTCAGGTCTTCAGGGACTGGTCAGCTTTCTGTCCCCAGAGTCAGACCTAAACATGGAGAAGCAGCGTTCAGTTATTATGCTCCAAACATCTGGAACAAACTCCCAGAAACCTGCAGGTCCGCTGCAACTCTCACTACTTTTAAATCCAGGCTGAAGACTTTTCTTTTTGTCGCTGCTTTTAATTGAACTATTCATATCTTAGACTGCACTGTAACTTGTATCCATGTACCCGTGTTATTATTTTGTATTATCTTTGCTTGTGTTTTTAAATTCCATTTTATAATATGTTTCTTAATGTCTTTCATTTGTTGTAAAGCACTTTGAATCGCCTTGTGTTGAAAGGTGCTGCATAAATAAACTTCCTCGCCTTGTCTTCAAGACCTGGATGCTGGGTTTTCAGCCCATTCACCTGGCTGGTATGGAGCCGGCATCTTTCTTATATTTAGTTTTTTCTAGTTGCAGTTCCGAACAACCAACAGCCCAAACATGAACACCCAGCCCCTACTTCTTGGGGTTGTGGGCCCCAGAAAACACCTAACACTTTTGAGTTTCATCAGCCCTCCAAGGTAGATGGCCAACACAAAAGTCACCTTTGAGTTTTTGGCCCAAATTGGTCATTTCAGTCGATTAGAACGTTTTTTAACAAAGTGCTTAATCTGTCTCTGTTCTGTCTTTTCTGTCACAGCCAGTTAGAGCTGTCCCGCCAGAGAAGGTGATAGAGTAAGTATACAACCAAATCAAATGTGTCTCTTTCCTACTAATGTTTTTAGTACACCATGCACATGTTGGCTAACACTCGTCATGTTGACAGGCAGGCAGGTATTCATGAGATCAGCGATGGACCATCAGGAGTGTCCATGTGAGTACAGTGTATTTCTATAGTTAAAACATACTTTGTTTAAATCCAATGAATACCAGTGTGATGAATGATATACATCTGTGATTGAGTTTTAAGTCCACTAGATGGCAGTAATCCCTTATTCTGAGCCATCTGTGCTGTTGTCTTTGCTGTAAAGTGTCTCTACTATAGGCTATTTTTATTATATGTACAGCACTTTGGCTCCACCAAAAATCATTTATAAATGTGCTATATAAATAAAACTTGATTTGATTTAAGAAAAAATTGTTAAAGCTCTTGAATGTCATGGCTTCTGCCTCTCCACACATGCAAGAGGGCCATGTTTTTTAAAAGTCTGAATGTGTTGCAACATGTGCTTTACATAAGGCCTACTGAACAACGTTTGATTTACTTTGAGACATCGAGCTTCTGCTTTTGTTAAGATTTAAATACATAAAGCCACCAAAAGAGCGAGGAAGCTTCATGGGTATACAGTAGGAACCTCTCGGTTAATAATCTGTAATACATGTGATGATCGTGGCCCTGATTTATCATGTTTCGAGCAAGTAAAAATAAAAGTGTAAAAGGAGAACACGTACATTTTACAACTAAACTGAAACATAACAAACTACATTAATCACTCTGACAACTATCTTAAACTGAACTAAAACTTTTAAACGATATAACCTTGATATCAGGACTAGGGATTTCTGATTGTGCCCTTTATTATGGACTTTCCAGCACACACTAAATAGACGGTCAAAGTCAACTTTATTGACAATCTTTCAGTTTGTGTGTACAGACAGAGATCGAAATACCGTTTACCACAATCCCGAATACAAAAATAGAAATATATATATATATAAATATGTATATACACAATCAATAGACACACAACAATCAATACATACAAAAATAACAGTCACTTCAATATCTTTGGGAAAAGTACATCAGTGCAAGACTCTCCATAGCAGAGTGTGCGACCTTCTGCTTATTCACATCACTTCTTTGGGTACTACTAAGCCTAAGTGTCATGGTGTTTCCCTCCGTCCAGACTGCGGCTGCTGCCCGGGTTTCTTCCCCCAGAGGAGGCAGACTGGATGTTCAGTAAACTGCTGGCAGAGCTGCCCTGGTCCCAGAAGACCAACTACAGACAGGGTGGGTACAGATAAGGATGAGTAGTAGTGTGTCGGGGGGGGGAATGAGACACTGTGACGCACCCTCAGTGTACACAGGGTTCCCACTGCAGCTGGTGTCATGATGGTTCTAGTTTATTTCAGTGCTGCTGGGCAATAGATCAACATTATATCGTGTTAGATTTTGGATATCGTAATTTTCTCCTGGTTTTAAAGGGCTGCTGTAGACTAAGAAGATGTCACTTTCTCATTTGTATTATTTGTCTTTACCCCCAAAGTCTTTATATCCACATTTCTGAAGATCTTATTGAAACTCTCACTGTGTAAATATTTGATGAAAACACCTACAGCAGAATTATGAGATTCAAGTCAGAATTTTGCTATTTTCAGTGTCATATGTCCTAATCCTCTTCCATTAGAACATTTCAATATTGATATTATTTGGTAAATAATAGCGTGATTTTTGATTTGATTTGATTTGATACACTTTATTAATCCTCGTGGGGAAATTGTTTCTCTGCATTTGACCCATCCTAGTGTTAGGAGCAGTGTGCTGCCATTTTGAACAGCGCCCGGGGAGGAGTGTGGGGAACGGTGCCTTGCTCAGGGACACCTTAGCACTTGGTCTTGCCGGGACTTGAACTGGTGACCTTCCAGTTGCCAAGCCAAGTCCCTATCGACTTCGCCACCGTCGCTATTTGAACTATTCGTCTTTTTAGACGTATTGAAGAAGATCAGAAAGCTACATACCCTCTACATTTCATAAAATATGTTACAACTGGATTTGTTATTGTTTATCCAAGTGATAGTGACAACAACCGCAGACTCTTTGCACGTGTCTAAGTTGTGCAACGGCTTCCTTTCTCAAAACAGTTGCCTGTTCCCTTTAAAAGGAAAGAATATCTCTCCCTTTGCACCCAGACAGACTGTTTACAGCGAGGGTTGATCAGCAGCCAGACTTCTCCTCAGTCAGACGTCCTCTTTCCCTCAGCTGGCTGTCGTCCATCTTGTGTTTTCTCTGCGATAGCGCCTTCGCAGACAAACGGCACGATAAAGAGCGAGATAATCTCCGAACACAGATCATGAAGTTGAGTAATCTCAATCCATCACTCCTGGGACTTTGTCAACAGAGTCCATGTGATGCTTGGGTTAAAGAAGAAGTGGAAAAAGGATGTTAACCCCCTCACCCGTTAACTCTCCTACGTCCTCTGTCACAAGACCTTGACTTTGTTTTTCCGACCGTTACTCACGACTCTAAATTGGATCATTCGATTGACTTTGGCTAATCTCTTCCCCTGATGGCATCTCGTAATGGAAAGAGTAGCGCTTTTGAAAATGGACAAATGATCACACACGGTATTGGCTCTGAATAATTCAGTGCCATAAAAAGAAATGGCTGTTCGGAGCAGTTTGTTTTGGTGGCACTGTGTTAGCGTACCAGAGAGCCGGCCAAAATACACTCATGGCAGAAGATTGGTTCCCGGAGAAAGAGAGAACAACTGAGGAAGACCGAGAGAAGCTGAAGCTTTCCTCGAGTTAGAAATATATTCTGGTGCAGAGGATGGTTGAGCACGTGTGTTACGGCCCGTCCACACTACAGCTTCGACAGCTTCAATCTGCCCGTTCACTTTGAATGGGGTGACGTCACGTTGCCTCGCTTTTTCGCCGAACTGAATTGTGGGTAGCCAGCGCCAGCCAATCAAATCCCGTTTCGCAAAATCTGACCGCTGAAGCCGTAGCCAATCAAACCGCGTCTAAGCTGGGAGAGATATCCCGCCGTTCATTTCTATATTTCAAAAAAAGTCGGAGGAGAAACTAACTATCGCCGTAGCAATCACCCGGTTTTGTATGAGCAGACCCTCTTCACCTCCCGGGATACAAACCGGAGGAACCAGGCATGGAGGGAGGTGGCAGAGACAGTGGGTGAAACTGGTAGGTTTTCGCCTGTTTGGGGAGTTTATATATATATATATATATATATATATTGCTCCCATAAAATCCCCGGGGGTTTTTGCTTTGTATGTCGGGGGCGGGAGATTCATGTGATTGGTTGTTGGTCGCGTTGCTTGAATAAAATCCCCAAGCTCCAGACACGCCCAGCTCCAAGCTTTTTTTGAAGCTGTAGTGTGGACGGGCCGTTACTGCCGGAAAGGAATACATTCAGAAGCAACTTATAGTTGTCATTCGGCAAAAACAAGATGTAGCAAGTGCCTTGACCCAATTACTGATGCACTAAAGAGATGGATTGGACAAAAAGTGTCCACAGCTGCCGTTCTCTTTGAGGCAGACCATTTTCAAAGTGTATTTAAGGCTTTCAGTTGTTGACTTTTTGACTTTCAGGTTCATGGGCTGCGAAGTCAAATGCAATGATAACAACTTGCCCCAAATGTCAATAACATCAAATAAATGGTTTACGGAAAGTCCAGACAAAATCACGCTCTTATATTTATCAGTGGGTCATCTGCTGAAAGTGTAAATGATTTGGCGTACATCCAGACTGCTTCAGAGTAAAGACGGCAGGGAAGTATTTGGCACAACTTCATAATTAACAATTGCACCAAACGCTGTAAAAAGAAAGCCCAAAACATCTTAGTATTTTTTATGCATAGATACACGCTGCACTTTGTTGATGTTATTCATTGTATGTACTTTAAATGGTGTGTCAGTTTCCCTTTCTCATTGTGTAAGACAGAAAAAAAGCATTTCATTGTATTTAAATACACGACAATGAAGTTGGAACTTAACACCCGTTAGTCCTTTTGTAAATTCATCAGTAAATACATTTCAACCATTTTAATCTTGAGATATCACCTTTAAGAGAAGATACCTTTAAGTCTGGATGTCGAGCAATGATACTTTTGAGTACTGACTAAAAGTGTGTGTGTGTGTGTGTGTGTGTGTGTGTGTGTGTGTGTGTGTGTGTGTGTGTGTGTGTGTGTGTGTGTGTGTGTGTGTGTGTGTGTGTGTGTGTGTGTGTGTGTGTGTGTGTGTGTGTGTGTGTGTGTGTGTGTGTGTGTGTGTGTGTGTGTGTGTGTGTGTGTGTGTGTGTGTGTGTGTGTGTGTGTTCCAGGTGAGGGGTACGAGGAGCCCAGGCTGACCTGCTGGTTCGGAGAGTTGCCGTACACGTACGCTCGCTCCACCATGGACGCTAACACACAGGTAGGACGAACTCGTTTCACCTCCAAGGCTCCAAAACAAGCATTGATTTAATTATTCATTTTATTTTTTTATTTCTTCACTTTTTTCGACTTTTACATTTTTCGATTATCGTTTATTTCACTTGTCACTTCAACTGTCTTTTTTCCCAATTTTTTCGATAGTTCTGCCCGTGTCGTTTTTTACCCTTTTTTCGACAGTCTTTTTTTCACTTTTTTTTACTGTTCCGGACTTGTAATTTTTTTAATAATTTTTCCCGCCATAATAATTTGTTTCTAATTTTATTTTTTTCACTGTATTTTTTTATTTATTTGTTAGTTTATTTTCATTATTTCCCTCTTTTTCCTTCTGAACTGTCTTCTATTTCCCTTCTTCCCCCTCTCAGTGGCACCCCTTGCTGTTGACGCTGCGCGGCGCCGTGCAGCAGGCGAGCGGCTGCAGCTTCAACTCTCTGCTCTGTAACTTGTATCGGAACTGCCACGACAGCATCGGCTGGCACAGTGACGATGAGGCCTCGCTGGGCAACAAGCCCACCATCGCCTCCATCAGTCTGGGTGACACGCGAGTGTTCAGCCTCCGCAAACAGCCTGCACCGGTGAGATGATGGCAGACTGACAACAATGGTGTCCATTCTTACACTAGGACTAAGAAGTATTTGTTGTTTTGCTTCTGAACACTGAAAGGCTTGGAATACTTTAACTATGCTGCTCTCACACTTCCTTGTATGATTGTTCGATGTTTTCCTCATCCAACTACCAGTATTCATTAAAGAGTTCTCATATAATACTCCAGGACTCACTTGAAAAATAGATTTTTAATCTCAATGAGACCTATCCTGGTTAAATATAGGTAAAATAAAGAATACTAGTTTTTAGCGTTGTAAATCCTTCAAACACTCTTTTTGATCTTTTGCTGTTTTGTAGAGTTAGTATAGTGGTAACACTTTGCTTATAGACAAAGAGGGTATCCACTGCCTCTACTGCGTGCTACTTAATTAAGAAGAACTGCTGTGCAAAGCTTTTAAAAAGGGTTACAGATTGTAAAACAGCTTCCAATGTGAGGTAGTGAAAAACTGGACACACAGAGAAAGGCTTAAGACAGGTATTGTGTTTACACTCGGCGCAGGATTTATATTCCTGTGTTTAAAAGTTGTCTGTTATTTTTAGAGTTAAAGTATACACTTCTCAGGAGACAGGCTTTCTTTAGTCATGATGTAGAAGAGTTGTAGTAACATTCAGTTGTGAGGATGAGACTTCAAATGAGCTGTTTGTTCGCCCTTTGGCATCACCATGTGTTTTAGTCATGTGACCGACCGTACATTGTACCAAATGTGTGTGTTAATAAACGCTTGATGTTTCATGTGTTAGGAGGAGAACGGCGACTACACCTATGTGGAGAGGATTCGGGTTCCTCTGAGTCACGGGACGCTGCTGCTGATGGACGGAGCCACACAAGATGATTGGCAGGTAGGCTCCACCAATCCAATGCAAGGGCCAATACAGGCAAAATGGCCTCGTATAGAAGCCACTGGATGCATCAGAATCAGGTGGAAATAGAAGACCTCTTTAAAAAGCGGTGTAACTTGTTTTGTTGGTTTTTTTTCCGCTTGCTTTTTCTTTTTCAACTTATAACTTCTAGATAGATGGATAGAATCGAAGGGATGAAACCCTCTCTAATGGTTGCACATGCAGAGCACACAGTGAAATGCATTCTCTGCTGTTAACCCATCCTAGTACCAGGACTCTCGTACCTATATGTTGCTAAAAGGGAAGATAATGAAAATGGTATTTCTCCTATGAGGGTTTTTAGTATGCCAAAATATTAACACAAATATGCAGTTGTCAAAATGTCTTACACACCACATGGACAGGTTCTAAACATCTAAATTGTTGGCAAAAATGACTTTCCTATTGACCATTATAGAATCCCTGGTAAATAATAACAACAACATTTCACTTTGGAAAGTTAATTATTTAAGTAATACTTTTATCTTCTTCGCGAAACCATTACAGAGATAAATGTTAGACTACAAAAAGTAAACTTACATTATCTCATGTAACTTTAGAGATTTACACAGATTCAACAGTTGTCCCTGAAAGGGTGTGTGTGTAAGTGTGTGTATGTGGGTGTGTATGTAAGTGTGTGCGTATGTGGGTAAGTGTGTGTATGTGGGTAAGTGTGTGTGTATGTGGGTAAGTGTGTGTGTATGTGGGTAAATGTGTATATATGGGTAGGTGTGTGTGTATGTGGGCAAGTGTGTGTGTATGTGGGTAAGTGTGTGTATATGTGGGTAAATGTGTGTGTGTGGGGGATCGAGTGCATTGGCTTAACACATGTGAGAGAGAGTAGACCTGTGTTAAGGCTCTCGTGTTCCTCCCCTGAACGACAGGCAGAAAGATGGATGAAGCGAGAATAACAGAGCTTCAGCATGATGACATGATGACATTTGTTTTACAATCAGACATAGCTGCCAGGTTGATAAGAGTGCATGAAGGCAAAAGTCTTTCTGTGTTACAGAGAGCACGAGAGAGTAGCTGGTTTCTGTTGGAGTTGATGGTGACACTTAGTTATAGTATATAGATTTACTTTCATATTGATTTTGTGTTTTCACCGTTTAAAAGATGAAGGCTCCTATACTACTGTGACATTTTCACATGCTTTAATAATTTGTTCTCACACTGGCTTTGCAGACTGTTCACATGCACAGAAAGCTACCTAACACAATTGAGGGAAGGAAAAAGCATAATAGCGCCTCTAGAAACACCACCAGAATAAAATGAAAACATTACGTGTCTCTCAGTTTCACATTACCCACATTGTACGTGTTTTATATAGGGGGGCAATACTACAAGAAACGTGGTCATAGTTTTGACTTTCTATATTTGAGACGATCCTTTATCAATATGTTAAAATCTAGCTGGTCACGCCAAAAAATAAGCGAAAGCAGTTTGGCTGCACCATGTCGGAAACCAGAAACCTTATCACGGAGGTTAGGGGTCAATGTCCAGGCGGCGGGAAATCGCTGCGTGTCTTCAGCTCTCTGGTCCCCGGCTTTCCTGTTTATCTCAAGCTCTAATGAGATAATAAAGTCAATGCTGAAAAAGAAACCTAAGAAAAAAGGAGTAAGATTGTAAAAAAGGGAACAAGGGAACAAGGGGGACTAAATGAAGGGAAAACTACAGAGACCGTGGAAGAGGTTGGAGCTTTCAAATCAAAGAGGGAGAAGGTCACAGGTGTTTTATGGCGACACCTCCAAAGAAACAAAGGTTTCATCTCCTTTTAAAGATCTGGCCGGAGAAAGAAGATCACGTCCATTAATTCTTCCTCTGACACCGCAGCCCTGCTCTGCCTGAGAATACAAGCTCCTGGAGAGGGTCGGAGGTGTGCTGAGTATTACTAAACTAAACATGCCAATCCTGCTGAAGTACTTCTGTGTGTGTGGGTGTGTGTGTGTGTGTGTGTGTGTGTGTGTGTGTGTGTGTGTGTGTGTGTGTGGTGTGTGTGTGTGTGTGTGTGTGTGTGTGTGTGTGTGTGTGTGTGTGTGTGTGTGTGTGTGTGTGTGTGTGTGTGTGTGTGTGTGTGTGTGTGTGTGTGTGTGTGTGTGGTGTGTGTGTGTGTGTGGTGTGTGTGTGTGTGTGTGTGTGTGTGTGTGTGTGTGTGTGTGTGTGTGTGTGTGTGTGATTCTCCTCACGTGCAAAAGGTCAAAATAATAATAACTCATAAATTAGTTTAACTTAGTCTCTGTGCTTTTGTTGAACACATTTGTACTCCACATTAAATGGTAAGAAAATGTTGTCTTCTTTTCACATGTTCTGGTATGAACCAGTTTGAGCCAACCTCTGCCTCTATACACACATCAATGTGTATAGAGTGCAGAGGCTGGCTTAAACATGCTTCTGTTTAGGAAAGTCCTAAAGATGTCATTATTCTTGCGCATTTGTTCCCAATTGAATCCCCTTACATTTGAATTGCCTCCACGAGCACACATTTCATTTTTATGTCCCGCTCACGGTACGCAAAACCAAATGTACAATAATTGCCACAAAACATGACTCCACCATTGAGCGAAAAGGAGCAGGGAGAAGAATAACATCTTATGTGACCCGCCCCTTTCTAAAAAAAACAAATAAATACAAATAGATGGTCTGCCCTTCATCATAATAATAAAAAAAATATATATATATATATTTTTTTTTTTTCACAGCCAAACATAACAGTAACTTAGGATACTAAGAGAAACACACAACAACATTACTTATTTCCCACTTGACGGTTAACGGAAAGAAACAAAACAACACATGTATAAGGAAAAGAAAAGTGCAACACCCTCATCTGAGTCCTACTGGAGAAGAAGGTGGAAAGCGACGCATGATGATGATGATGATAATAATAACAACAACAACAAAAATAACACACGCTACTATAGTGACATCTTTGTGGGGTTGTCTTACCGTTATGTTTTTATTCTTGTGTGAATAAGCTTTTTATATAATCAATGTGATGTCTAAATGTTCCTCTGGATCAACGCTATCTACGCAGATAAGAATATATTTAGTGACACAAAAAAAATATTTATTTGAATGCTTTCAATTGAGTTATGTTTTCATGTTGAGTCAAAATCAGATTGTCCAGATGAACAAAGTACAGCCTGTACTTGTGTCTCATGCGAATCCTTTGTTATGAAATGTTAATTTGATGCCTACTGAACAAAATCCACGAGACTGCTGCACGGTCTCATTCTCTGCTGAGGAAACAAATGGCCTGACGCATTATTCTTCAGCTCCGCACAGGTTGGGTCCACAGAAGCAAACCGCCCATGAGATCAGCATCGGCATCAGTCGAATAGTCAAAATAACTGGATCTGAACTCGTGGGAGAAACGAGGCTTTCTCGAATTCGATGTATCATCTCGAACAATCTATCAACTACTGTCATTAAGGTGTATTCTACATTGAGTGGTGACTTAAGATATTAAGTATTTCAAACTGGAATAAATAGACTAAACCTTTTGCACTGTAGGTTTTATTTTAAATATTTAAATGGTGCTGACCAATAAAAACTAAAGTTCTGTTTGTAAAAACCACAAAGAAAAAAAGCTTAATATTGCTTAGTCAACTGAATCATGTTCGTCTCTCGTAAGGGGAATCTAATAATATATCATTTCTCCACATTTAGAAGATGTTTTTAGATGGCTAGGTTAAGGAAAGGACATCCATATAAATATGATATTAACATCTTAGTTCTATAAGAGAGGGGCAAGAGACGATATATATAAACAACCCTGAGAGAAATGTGTACTGTTTAATTGCGATAATAGAATAGAATCGTTTAATGTCATTATACATGTACAGTGAGATCATAATACATGCTTCTCCTTTCAAGGGTGCCATCAAAACAAAAACAAAACATCACAACATAAGACAACAAAATACACGCAGCATACATACTTAGGAATAAGGAATAAAGTGCAGTAATTATGTCCAGGAGTATACAAATAAAATCTGTAATGTAATAAATAATAATAGTGTGTATTTATAATAATAATAATAATAATAATAATAATAATAATAATAATAATAGTGTGTATTTATAATAATAATAAGTGTGTATTTATAATAATAATAATAATAATAATAGTGTGTATTTATAATAATAATAGTGTGTATTTATAATAATAATAATAATAGTGTGTATTTATAATAATAATAATAATAGTGTGTATTTATAATAATAATAATGATAATAATAATAATAGTGTGTATTTATTATAATAATAATAATAATAATAATAATAATAATAATAGTGTGTATTTATAATAATAATAATAATAATAATAGTGTGTATTTATAATAATAATAATGAAAAAAAAGTGTCTTTGATAATGGGCTATATGAATACAGTTTGATTGATTGGTTATAGGACATGAAAAAGGGAATCCGCATTAATTTGTTCTGAGCCACTACCTCCTAACTGTATATCAATATCTCTGAATGAAAGACGAACACATGCATTGTCACTCAGTAAAACACGTCTTTTGTCTGTGTCCACCAGCATCAAGTGGGTAAAGAGTACCACGACCGAGGGCCGCGCATCAACCTGACCTTCAGAACCATCTTCCCCGAGCCGGAGGGCCGCAGGCCGGGGACCAAGCTGAGAGTCACACCCCACCTACCGTAGATAGCCAGGTACTAAAGGCTGAGGGAACTGTCTAGAAGTTATTCTGCTCAAATACCGATCCTCACAATTCTAGATCGGATGCCGTGCGAACAAGACTTGCATCTCATGAAGGGTGGAGAGATGGCATAGTGTGTGGCCGTCTCTGTCCCTCTCAGTGAGCTTGAATCAACACATTGTAAACACTTCCTGAGTTACTGGATGACTAAGAGTTTAAACAGGATTTGCATAATTGAACTCTAATAACTCTGCAGTCGTGACCAGTGGTTTCCTTGATCAGATATGAGCGTATTCAGGGGAAGCCAAGCAGGTAAATGGATGATAATGAAGGTCTACAGGCTGGTTAAAATGTCAGCTTTGCATAAAACTTTATTTATTTGTTCAGCACAGACGGTTGTTTCTGTTTAAGTTATCTTATCAAATCTTTGGTTAGTTCGCCAGACTTTTAATTCGGACCCAAATGACTCGCTGATGTCTTTGACAAAGTGTCCCACTGCCTGCACAGAAAGTCACTGTTGACCTCAAATGGTAAACACTTCCTGCCTTGTTTATCTTCAGGAGCTTTTGGGCGAGTTGCTATTAAAAGGGAGGAGGAACGAGTAAAATGGGCCACTTAAGGCAATTAAAACTCCATCACCACTGGAATGAGTTAATTGTGCTGTTGAACACGACGTGTCCCTCAAAGAGGTGATTCAGGCTTTCTGTAACCCCTCATGATATTTGAAAGAAGCGCATTTGGTTAGAGTTAATCTAAGCGTTTTTAAGTAGCAAAACATGCATTTTCAACAGAATATCAGTATATACTTGAGTTTTCAGTCATACACAATTTAAAACATGAAAAGATAACAAATAATATACACTGCAGGAAAAGGAAAATGATCTTAAAGTGTCATAATGTTTAAGAGAACACAAATACAGAATATAATGTGACTTTATAATAATAAAGGCAAACTATTGTGTATGAAATGTATACTTAAAGACATGAAACAATGGATAACCAGTCCACATGCACGCCTACAGTAATGTATGCCTTTTAACTCAATAAAGAAGGCTTTGCATATACAGTATGATGTACTACCATCAACCTAGTGGCATGTTAACTACGTAGTAAAAGCACAGAAGACTCCCACAGCCATAAAGGGGTTTTGAACCACCTGAAATAAACATTATAGATTAACGGGAACTACGAGTGTTCTTGGCAAAGTCCCCAACCCAGTTCAAATGTGAAGCGTTAGTCACACATTCATAATTTCCAGTTTGACGTACAGTAAGGGGCTTTTTGTTTTCTGGATAAGTTCCATGTGGATTTCGTTCAAGCATTAAATAACTATTGTAATAAAGAAAGCTAATTAAGTTCCTTTCCAATAGGACATTGTTATGGGAATTCAGTAAAGTACATTTTTAAGGGGGTACATGTTGCTTTAACACAATGCACCTCCTGGTTATTAGTTGCTGCTGTTTTGAAATAAACCATTACTTCTCTGACATTTCTTCTATTGTCCTATATTCCAAAAAGTAGATGTTTGTCAATTCAACATACATTGTTTATATATAATGTTGAATTTCACCTCTGTAATTGTATATGGCACAGGCAAGCGACATATTGTGTTATGAAAGGAAGGTTGTCGTGGAAATGTACAGCATTTGAGCATAATGTTTGCAAAACACAAGGGTCAGTGAAGCTCTTTAAGACCTTTTGTTGTCACTATACACAAAAACATGGGAGAAGGTTTTTAATGAAAAAGAGCGTTTGATTATTATATATTGTGTTGTTTTTAATTCGTGTCCCACAGTGCAGAAATATTTGCAGACGGTGCGACAACCCGCTGCTGCAGATACACGCTTTACAGCATCAGGAGGGATGCGTCCCCAGCTGACCCAGAAAGCCCGCAGGTTCTGGTCCAGGCTCTCGTCACCTCACGCCTAGACTACTGCAACTCCCTCCTGGCTGGTCTCCCTGCCATGTGCCATCCGACCTCTGCAGCTCATCCAGAATGCAGCGGCTCGTCTGGTCTTTCAACCTTCCTACATGTTCCCACCCCACGCCGCCCTCCGGTATCAAGGGTTTCTTTAGGCCAACGCTCCACTTCTCAAAGTGTACTCGTACTGGTGGAAACGATCCATGGGATAGGACTTATTGGAATAAACAGGAACAGAAGGAGCTTTTGGCTCAGGCTTATGAGATAGAAAACAAGCCTATATCAATAAGCAGACACAATCAATTCATTTGTATTAAACAATGTAAGGTTATACTGTACTTACCACCCTGCAACCCTGTACTATTCCCTACTTTTTTGTTCAACATGGGAGGAATTATCTCGCGGAAAAGGCCCATCTACTTTTGCAATGACCAATTATTGTCTGGAACCAGGACACGTTGATAGTATAGAGAAGGAACGGCACAAACCATACGATTATAAAACCTCAAAAGGGTAGATTTAAGTAAACTCCGGTAAGTTCACACACCTTGTTTTGTACACTTTACACTGACGAGGCTTTGTAGATGACACGAGTACATTCAGCACTAAACCATGAACAGCAAACTTCCTGATCATCACCTGACTTACTTTGGTCTTCTGAAGTCTGACGTGCCCAACATAATCTTTTCCCGAAATCCACACAATAAGAATCATAAACCCAACACCCACTCCGCATTAGGACTGAGTCAAGCGGCTTGTTAGCGTGTGAGTGTGATGGGGGCATCGTGTGCGAGCGTGCGGGTAAGTGAGGACGCCGCCCGCAGTGTGTGCAGCAGTAACAAGGTTGTAGCACTTTGTTGTTGCAGTGGAGGAGAGAAATGAGCCACGCTGTTGCCTGGCCCTTCACTGGCTCCTTGATGCGGGCCCTCCTGAGGCTCAGATTGGGACATTTTGTACCGGAAGAGAACGCCACAACCAATGATTCGCTCCGTACTGAACATTTAATTTGATTCGGGACATCGCCTTATGTTCAAGACATCGGGGCTTTTGCTTTTATGGGCAAAATGCTCTGTTGCAAATTGGCACCTGCTCACTAATGCAGGTTGTTCTGGTGGATGCAGTGTGGAGACTCATACTCAGAACAATTTAAGTGGAAATAGGAAGAAAAAAAACCCAAAATGTCCTGTAAAATCTGGTTGTTAATTGTGAACTAGCCTTAATTGTTCCTCAAACGAGACACAGTGATTGAAAACATTTTTTTTTTTTTAACCAAATGTAAAGGTCCACTATTTATACTGTTTTTCATCAATATATGACAGCTCTCAGATACAAAACATCTCTCTGAACACCAAACAGATCATTGCAGCATTACCCATAATCCCCCTCTGTTCAGCCCTGTTTCCAAAGGGGGGGGGGGGTTACCTTGTTGCTGATTGGCTAATGGTTACACAAGACAAAACATCGTTATGACATCATAAAGTGGCGGAAAATCTGATCAGCTCATTTTCAGACAGGGGTTTTATAGAAATGGATCAAAACGAGAGTAGTAATCTTTGTGAGTCCTCTTTCCACAAGAGGGGACAACATGTTTGACTGTAGAGGGAGGAGATCAGAGAAGAGGGTGACACATGTGATGTGAGAGAGGAGGCAATAGTGCCAGAAGCAGGGGACACATGTTGATGTGTAGAAGAGACATGAAGAAGACGGGGGACACATGTTTGATGAAGAATGAGACATGAAGAAGAGGAGGGGACACATGGTGATGAAGAAGAGAAGCATGAAGAAGAGGGGACACATGTTGTTGATGTAGAAGAGACATGAAGAAGAAGAGGGGACACATGTTGATGTAGAGGAGACATGCAGAAGAGGGGGACACATAGTTGTATGTAGAAGAGAACATGGAGAAGACGGGGGACACATGTTTGCTGTAGGAAGAGGACATGAAGAAGAGGGGACACATGTTGATGTAGATGGAGACATGCAGAAGAGGGGACACATGTTGATGTTAGAAGAGACATGAAGAAGAGGGGACACATTGTTGATGTAGAAGAGACATGAGAAGAGGGGACACATGTTGATGTAGAAGAGGGGACACATGTTGATGTAGAAGAGACATGAAGAAGAGGGGACACATGTTGACTGTAGAGGAGACATGCAGAAGAGGGGACACATGTTGATGTAGAAGAGACATGACGAAGGAGGGGACACATGTGATGTAGAAGAGACATGAAGAAGGGGGGACACCTGTTGATGTAGAAGAGACATGGAGAAGAGGGGACACATGTTGATGTAGAAGAGACATGGAGAAGAGGGGACACATGTTTGATGTGAGGAAGACATGCAGAAGAGGGGACCACATGTTTGATGTAGAAGAGACATGAAGAAGAGGGGACACATGTTGATGTAGAGAGACATGAAGAAGAGGGACACATGTTGAGTAGAAGACGACATTGGAGAAGAGGGGACACATGTTGATGTAGAAGAGGACATGGAGAAGAGGATTTGCATAATAGGTGACCTTTAAGTTGAATTTACTATTAACGCTGGCAGAATGCCTAAGTGCTTTATGCTAACCACCACATTTAGCCTTACTTAATAACAACCAAACATCTGATCTGTATGGGGCCACCTTGTTTTCCCGCTAACAGTTTCAGAATTAGACCTGTCTTCCTGTATCTGCAGCACTTCCCCCGCTCAGTCTTGTTGAATGTTTTCACTCTGCCTGGAAAGGGACTTGGCGTGTGACTCGATAGCTAGCTAACAGCTGCCTGCCATTCCCGTGTTAGCCCCTGCTTGCTGGTTTCAGATCCCCACACCTGGCTGTTCGCAGAGCGGAAACATTTGGGTTTGGATTTCCGGGAGCTGTGGTTGGCTGCTAACTGGCCTTTTTAGCTTTTGCTGGAGCCACCGTATGGATCCACAGCTGATTAGGCCGCGGTCCAGGAGTATTCCTGTCCGTCTGTTTTTACTGCCTGATCGCCAGTCAGTCTGTGGTCAAACATCAGCAGACAGTGAAACGTGAACTAATCAAGTTTCAACTACAGGCTTTAGATAGGCTGCGTGGTTTCAATGCAGGACAATTTACATGTGTAGTACTACAAAATTAGCATTGAAAGGATTCTAAATATTTCCTTTCCTCCCACCATGACCGGTGACAGGTTACATGAAGTTGTTATTATTAGCTACATATTGACCTGCCATATTTATTCTTAATTAATTGCCCCAGCTTTAGCCTATTCTTAAATATGGCACAGTTGTTAAACATACTATCAAATGAAAACGGCACGTCTTCCGTCAAGGGCTGTATTCAAGTACTCCTTTGATGCTCTCGTTTCCTGATTGGAAAGTAGTTTTGGTGTGAAACATGAGCTTTGTGGAAAACAACATGGATGCTACAAAGATGTACACAAAACAAGTTGATAGCTGTTTCCGAGTTATTGTTATGACTTTAGGGGACGTTCACTTTGTTTTCGGGAACTTTTAATGCCACGTGTATACAGTCAAAAGCATTAGCAATTACTGGAAGTTTGTTTTTCCTCTGAAGGTTTGTCAACTTTACTGCGAGTGTCATTCCCAATCATGCTCTATAGTGCAAAAGCTGCAGGTGGTTGGAACACTAATAAATTGTGTGTGTGTGTGGTGTCTTTGTGTGACTATTTGTGTGTGTGTGTGTGTGTGTGTGGTGCGCGCGCGTGCGTGTGCGTGTGCATGTGAAGTTAAAGTCACAACTGTGATTGTGTTGGGAAGCTAGCCTCTGGGAAACGATTCACTTCTCCACCGGGCTTCATGACTGTAGCTCTCTCTCCACTACTGTGCCGCCTCCTCCTCCTCTTCATCATCACCTTTCAGTCACCTGTCTTCTATCACCTTTTCAAGTCAAGTTGTCTTGTGGGTCATCTTGCAGCAAACCTCCTCTCTTGGTCCACCTACCTCCTAAATGCGTAGCCTGCGGGTCTTTAGATGCATATCAGTCTATTGCTGATAATACACATTTGTTCTTAGGACAAGAGTTGCAAGCTTCTCTTCCTCCTCCCTTCCAGCCTCCGGCCTCTTTCTCAGCCGTTTTGTACAAGTTAGAAGAACAGGTTTACCTTGAACACATTTGCCTTATTATGTAACCTTCAAAGATAGCCTGTTTTGTACATAGGTGTGCTTTGCTACTAAACATATCACTCTATTTGGAATATCTGCTGTTGCTGTTTTCTTTTTTTAAAGGAATGTTCTGGGGTCAAACTAACAAGCTTTACAATAATCTTTCCTGTTCCTTTTTGGTGTGAAAAGCAGTAGCATTTGTATGTGTCAATCCTTCATATTTTGAATGCCTTGTTTCTATTTTGGATTTAATGAAACGCAGCCACAGTTGGTCTCTCCCACAGATCTGGGATCCGCCCCTGACCAGTGAGGTCACGTCTTCCTGTGTGACTTTCAGCGGCTGTCAGTAACCTCTCGCACTCATACATGTCACGGGTGGCCATCCTGACACGTAACAGCTGATTGTAATGCACACGACTAAGGTGGTGACAGTGGATACGCCGATTCAGAGGAATACTTTGTATCTGTGCTATGATTACTAAATACAGAGCGTTTCTGCAGGACAATTTTGGTCGCAGCGATTGGTCCCCTGAAAGCATGCTCCTATTATTGGATCATTGACCACAATTATACTTAAAGGTCCCATGTCATGCTTTTCCAATTATTACCCCCGTCCCCTTGTAGCTTGTTCTGCTTGTAAGCGGTCTGCAGAGTCACAAGCCCTCAAAGTACACCCTGTAGCGAGTAAAACTCTAACACAGTGTATGCTGCTCCAGAACGCCTCGTTGGACATTTCTCTTTTTCTTCCTGGGTACAGTGACGGTGCCCATACCCAAATGACCAATCCGTGGAGCTCCTCACACACACAACACACCACACACACACACACACACACAACACACACACACGCACACACACACACACACACACACACACACACTCACTCTTTCAGCGGCAAAACTGTGACGCGTTTGGGGGTGCAGGTGCTAGTGGGAGCCTCACAGATGGGGGTGCTGCAGCCCCCTCAGTACCCCCACCTTCCCCGCGTCCATTCGCGATGTCTCGCTGTCTCGCCAACACGGCACCCAGACCCCACGCAGCATTCTCATCTGTTTGTTCTTACTGGTGTCCTTTCTGGTTGCTAACGCCATTGTAACATTGTAGACTCATATTTATTTTTTCAAGACCTATGTCTCTCTCATGATCAGTTATAGGAATACTTAGGGTGTTCTCAATGTCGGGGAAGGCTGCTCCAGAGCTTACTATTTCAAGGATACTACGTCATCGAGTGCCGCCAAAGGACTGTTCCGATGTCCAGGACTCTTGGAATTCTACCGAGGCCGGCGTACTTCGTTGTGGGAAATGTCGAGGCTGCACACGGTCTTAAAATCCCCACAATGCTTTGCGCACGCGACCAATTTCCAATCTTTGGCGGAAATCGCGCTCCATTTAAGGCGGGGCCTCGCATATGACGCCTGTTCCACCATACTTCGTTTTCCGTGGCTAGGAAGGATTCTTGCCTCGCTTCATGAAGCAACTGACTCGGAGGTACATGTGCTACCAAGCAAGCCTCCTCGACATTGAGAAACACCCTTAGTAAAGAGAAGACATCAACTCTAAGCAGCCTCCAATCAAGACTAAGTACACAGCCCCCCTGACAGAGCAGTTTGACCCTGATCCTCTGTGTATTAATGAGTGGGAAAAGATCAACCCCGAGATCAAACAAACTGCAATACAAATCAATAACAAGCAAAACACCACATTTGAAAGAGACTTTGCAAATGTGGAAAAAGTTGCATGTCTTCAGGTTTTGTGCATTGACTTGAATTGAAATATGATCTACAGCAGGGATGGGCAACTTTGATGGTGGTGGGGGCCACATCATTGATGTACTGGCCACCAGGGGGCCGCAGATTCAATTGGAACACACACACAAATTCCATGTGTTGTATGTAATTATTAACACATATACTAAGTCTGACATCTTCATTGACATTTTACAATCAAAGGGAACATACTCTAATAAGCTCACTAAACAAATATCAGTTCACAGAAATGTTATTTCATTTTTACAAGTGGCATGTTTGTATTGAACAGGTTATTAAACAGTGGAATAAAACTATTTTAAACTATTGGAAAGCACGGAAAATGTGTGTGTATTGAGATTAACCATTAAGATGACATAAACATGAAGTCATGAACACTAACCCAGACAATAGTTGTCTAACTTGAACCTAAAACACTTGTAGCCAGTCTCTGCATTCCCCTTATTCCACAATAATGGGAATGTCAACACAGACACCTGTCAGCCCGCACTCTGCTGTTCCTCAGCGCCGCTTCCCCTCCCTCCCGCTGAAATTATGAATGAAAAGCGTAGTAATCATAGATAACACGGCAGGGTCCGGGACAGTTTGTTTTCATCTGATTTCAAATAAACAAAGTCTTGGTTTTAAGAATATTAAACTTGTTTTGCCAAATTCAGATGATAAATACAACTTTTAAGCTTGTAAAGGCATAATTACAAGAGGCAACTTAACGTCACAGCAGGAATAACAACAGCCGGTGTTTCTTGTGAGGGTTTCCCCGGGAAACAAACACAATACTGCGTCACAGATTATTTTGCGGTATTTGAAATCATGTACGCAGCTCGCGACGTAACTAGGAGTCTAGTGGACGGTATCAGAACTACAAGTAAAACAAATGAAAAATATATTTACATTTTTTTTTTTTTTTTTTTATTAATTACGTTGTTTATAAATTAATCTGAGGGCCGCAAAAAGAGGAGGTGGGGGCCGCATGCGGCCCGCGGGCCGCCATTTGCCCATCCCTGATCTACAGCAACTGAGCGATGGCTAGTCTACGCAGAGGACATCCTTCCATGTGGTCTAGTACACATTCGCCTACCCTACACGATGCTAAAAAAAGTTGGCCATATCCCATATGCAGCACAGAGCACCATTTTAAAAATAATTGTGATCAGGGGAACACCTATTGATGTGATCTGAGCAATCAGATCTCAATCCAAATGCAACCTCAGTGCTACTCGAGTGCATTCACCTCTACTTAAAGCTGTCCATTTGAGATTGGATCATAACAATTGCATACGGATGCCAAGTACTCAGCGGATTAGGAACATGTATGCTTTTCCTGAATAAAAATTGTAGCAAAACGTTTTATTTTCTATTATCTTCATTACATGTAAGATAAGATAAGATAAGATGAACCTTTATTAATCCCCGAGAGGAAATTCAGTTGTACAAAGCAGCAACAGGGTAAGCGTGAAAAAAAAACAGTACAGCAAAGATTCACACAGATCAATAAAATCTAAAATAAATAATAAATAACATAAAATCAAGGAAATAATGATAATAATAATAAAAGACTATGAAAATAGGAGATAAATAAAAATAAGAGTAAAATAACTGTCAGCATATATACATATATCATCTAAGTTATAAAGTGCGGAATAAGTTAAAGGGACAAGTTAACATGGGTTGTGGAAATGGTGTATATTTACGACCAGTGATTTAATTTGATTTCTTTTTCATATTTAACCCCTTGTTGTGCAGCCTGATGGCTACAGGCACAAAGGACTGTCCGAGGCGCTTGGTGCGTTGTGTGACACTTGAAAACATCATTGAGTATGCATGCGGTTGTTCAGCGAAAACAGACCCTCTGTTCCGGGATGGGAATCCTTCCCAGTCTCCCAGTCTATAAATAACCGAGTTGTCCCTATGGCGTCTTCCTGACTCAGCCTCAGAGGGAGAGCAGGGAAACCAGGCCAACCCAGGGAATGACGAGCTTATTGCTTTACACTAACCTCTGATGCTGTCTTGTGTATTTTCAAACTGAACTAAAGCGAACTCTCTTTATAGAAACTACGACAGCGAGTGATGTTAGGCAAATACTGCATATTGAAATGAGCATATAGTTGTGAAATATGGTGACTGTATTTCTCTTGTTTTTAATGAAATGTTTTGGTAATTTAGTTTTTTAGCAAGCCAACTAATACTGACCAAGTTAGCATTTGTTAGATTGTGGTAAAAGCCATGGACAGGCAAATGATACTGCTGTCTCTATGACTTTGTATAATGTTGCCTTTCGGTACCAAAAAAAGAGTTTCTTCAGTTATTTTTATGATGCTTTTGTTAACAAGTTGTCAGAGGTGCCATAAAAACACAAACATTATATATTCAGTTAATTATACAACCTAATGCATAAGCGTCCCACTTATAGGTAGGCTTCTAAGATCAGAATCGTGTGAATCTGTGGTTGCTTGGGTTAGGGTTAGGGGCTAGGGTTAGGGTCACGACAAAAACGTGACTGTTCATATATCGATGAAGACAAATGTTGCACTTTCTATTTGTTTTTTCAAAGTATTAATTTCCTCCAACTCGTCCTGAAACACGAGGGGCTGCACCAAGAGCTGGCAGCCATGAAAGCAGTGCAGCATGTGGGCAACACATTAGAAAAAGTCAGAGATTCATGACCGATCGTTTTTTTCAACAGACTTGTTCGCGGACACTAAAGAGATTTGTTCAAAAATATTAGTTTGATGATTTTTGCAAATCAGTCGCCTTCATGAGCTATATTGCACCACTGAATCAGTGAACACTTTAGTGGCCCTACATCTCAAAAGATCTGGTACTAAATGATCCAAACTGTTTTTAATTGTCTTTTCATGTTGCTCCAACTTTTTATATATCAATTAAAACCATTGCACAATATTTGTCCTGCATGATTTTAAGTAGATCAGGCAGGATGTATTTGAGCAGCGTACCTGAGATGTTATGTGACTTCCCAACTTTGGTTCCCCTCCTCTCGCTGTCCCCTGACATTTGGGTTTCCATGGTAACAGGGGCGTCCCATTGAGGGCGATCTGTTGTCCGGGAATGTTGCCTGTGGCGTGTTCCTCACCTCCTGACTCTCTCCCTCTTTCTCTCTTTCATTTTTTACACTTTCTTCCACACACTTTGTTGAAGACATTATTTTGAACATTTTTGTCAATAAAATATATGATTTTCAGGGTTATTTCTGTTGCAAACCAGCAAAACTCACTTTTCACAAACTAAAACTCAATAGGTGACTTGAGTTATTCTATATTCAAGCAATTGATACTGAACATATTGCAAAATGCAAAATGCTTTATGTTGCAGAAAAGTTGTTTAGTGTGTTCTCTATCCTACATTCCATCTTTGAACATTAATGAAAATAGATGTATCTAATAAATATACTCAGATCCAGATCCCTTACCTGTGAAATATACATTGTAAAAAAACTCACCCATAAGGAAAGTTTCAAACACAGGAAAGGTCAGAATATAATTATTACACGTTATTTACTAAATGTTAGACGGTGGCGATGAAATCCAATACAGGCCATGTGTTGGTTAAATTAATATAACTTGTTATACTAGATATCTTCCGAAGACCATGCCACTACTTAGTTTTGTGCAAATCTATCCAGTAGAGATGATGAGATATTTCACAGGATAAGGAACACACACACACACACACACACACACACACACACACACACACACGCACACACACACACACACACACACACACACACACACACACACACACACACCTCTTAGACTCTAATGAAGTTAAACATAGTGAAAGTCGAACCTGCTTGTTAATTACAATGTCACTTTATATGATTCCTCTTCTGGCGGATGCTCTTGTTTCCAACCATGTTTCATAACCAGGACGGTAGTATTTTATATATATATATATATATATATATATATATATATTATGTCACTGACAGTGGCTCATAATTAAGTGCGGATCTCATAGTTGCAAGCACTTTTAAAAGTCCTAAACTTTTGTGTACTTTTTTTTTAAAATATCAGTAATTAAATTAATAATGCACCTTATACACCTTTTATAACTATTGCATGTTCATAAGAGATCCAGTAAAAACGATGCCGGTATATCACTGCTCACAAATAAGCTTTAAAAATAGAAGTGGCCTGTTTGGATTGGTTGGTCGCACACTTGTTGTTCTTTGTGAAACTAAACCACATGCAATTTATGTAATAAATCCAATGGAAGATATGATCCAAATAAGCTTTCCATATCGCATAGCCCTGCAAACGTTTATTAATGTTTTTTGTTTTGATGTCCTTGTGAACAACACATGCAGCCTTGGCCAACAGTTTGAGGAAAACACAACGTCCCCAAGGGCACACACAGTTCATGCTCAAAACACTTCTCACTCCCAACACGCAAGTAACGAAACACTTAGGATAAATCAAGGGTGATGAAATAATATGAAAAATCAAGCAGCCACACACACACACACCAACACACACACACACACACACACACACACACACACACACACACACACACACACACACACACACACCTATGGTTAAACAAGAATGACATGTGATGTCACTTGACTAAACAGCTGTTGGCTTGATCACGAGTGACCTTATATCTACTCAAAATAGAGCAAGGTATTTGCAAGTTAACTTCCGCGACTTACCGTGTGTGTGTGTGCGTGTAAGACAAGACACAGGGTGACCTGATCCCGTCTCACCATCTTGAGGTGGCATCCAGGAATGTATGACGGAATCTGAAATAGACCGTGCGGTCACTCCTGAAAGCTCAAATGTGGCAAAGAAAAGATCGTGAAGTCAGCCATTGAAATGCAATAAAGTTGTCACTGCAGTGAGACTTATCGTACGTTGCCACTGTTGACGATACTACAAGTTAATTTGAGTAACTGCGAATGTAATGTTAGTAACTTTGCCTGTAATATTACTGACTGTGGAGGACACTGGGGTTTGCCCTCCTGAGTTTCTGGTGTTTGTGTACATGTTGCCTTGCCAACTGTGACACTAACTGCAATTATGGATTATGATATGATCTGTAGGTGTGTGTGTCACTTACTTATACATCCCCCTGCTATCATGTATGTGCATTTCATACGTTTCTTTTATAAGATACATAACGAAACCATAAAGTCTATTACTGTTATTAACAGCTGAAACACAGATAATGATATCCTACTTGAACTTATAATTGTAATTATTATATTTTCTATATTGAATCTGTTTTCAGAGCTAACTTTTGCTTGTGTGTGTCAAAGACGACGTTCACACTACAGGTTTGTTTTAGGATACATAAAGTATATTGGAGTATTTAGACCATAAAAAGCCCTGCGTGTTGGCAGGGGCGTGATGTTCCAGGAAATGGAGACGATGAAGAAATAGTTCCATGAATTAGAAGTAATGATGAAAGGTTTATAAAGCCATCAGACAGCATTTTACTGCTCTGGAGAGTTCAGTTGTGCTATATCGTTTGACATCAATACAGACAGTGTCGCTTTCAACATCCTGAATCGATACCTGTAGGTGGAATTAAGAAAGCAGCTCAATAATTACACAGAGAGATCACACTAAATATCACGTTAGTAAAGACAAATGTAATGTTTACGATCTCTTTCATTGAACCCTGGTCCAAATAGTACAAATATTAGTTTTAGTTATTCGTCCAGCCTTGTTTGCATTGCACCAACAATTTATTATCCTTTTACCAACTAAGTGCGTCAGTCTATGACAGGGGTGTCAAACTCAATTTCATCGCGGGCCACATTTGCATTATGGTTGCACTCAAAGGGCCGGTTGTAACTTTTAAGACTATATAAATATACAAATATATAAATATATTATATAAAATAATGTATTACAGGATTGCCTTTGAATTGGATTATTATCGGATAGGGTAATAACTTAGTAATGAACTACGTCTGAAAGCAGAAGTCCAGGGCAAATAATTGCAAGTCTCTTCAGTGCACATGGCACAAAACGAGATGCATTGTGGGACATGTAGTTTATGGGCAACGTTCTTCTGTAAATCTTCATGTAACCATATAATAAACGTATTATTTTCTTTGCAAGCTCTTGCGGGGCCACAGAAAATGAAGTCGCGGGCCGGATTTGGCCCCCGGGCCTTGAGTTTGACACCCCTGGTCTATGACTTCACTGTATGTGACGAGATGAGATGTCTGCTGAGAAAATGATCACTGAACTTCGTGATTTTTAGCCTTTGAAGACCATTTACATGCACACAAACCTATATAACAGGAAAGGGACACAAAGCGTAATAGGCCCTCTTTAAGCGTTCAAATGACTTCATATTACTAATTACTTAGTCCTGAGTGTTGGATGGCTCAGGAAGTGATCAATGCTTCAGAAGAGAATATAGAAAATGTCATCACATTGATGTCACTCACCGCCCTGACGTGGCCAGAGAGGACACTGATACATTTAGTCGTTACGGTTAAGAAGACGTGACATGTTGACTTATGGGACTCTGGGGCTTAATGATGAGTCTCCAGTTTGTGTTTCCTTGTCCGCTGTGACATCCTGTGTCCATGACATTACAGGACATTCGTCTCATCTGCAAACATTTCAAAATACATTTTCACACATTTCTATCAGCAAGGCAACTTTATTTATATGGCACCTTTCAACACAAGGCATTTCAAAGTGATTTACAAAATGAATGTACATGTATTCTGTATGTGTTTTAGAGAAAGATCGTTTAGAGATAGTTACCTCAAACATATGTCAAATGTTTTGACTACAGCCTGTCAGGAACACAAACTGATGAACCCAAATGCACGACCCAGAGACAAGGTCTTGAATGTAAAAAAATGTAATTTTAATTTCACAGATCAGGTAATCCCTCTTAACAGAGTAGGTACTGGAAATAACAAAAGGCGAAAAACTAGGCATAACAAAAAGAGAACTTAAGAAAAACTTAAGCCTAGAAAATTAACAAAAGAAACAAAACCTGACATGAGTGAAAGCGATCCTTTCTGAGCTGAGGCTTGGCACGACCATTCGGAGACAACTGACACAGGACAGGGGAGAGACAGGACTATTGCAACGCGAGGTGAGTGGGGACAGGTGGAAACAATCAGGGGCGGGCAGACATCAGTGACACACAAGGGGAGGAAGAAACAGGGCCTGAAATGAAAGACAAGAGGTAAGTACAAAATAAAACAGGAAATGAGAGACAAAATACATGAACATACTAACAAATTTGACGAGACACAACACAGCCCTTAAAATGTTGCTTTAAAAGTAAATATGGCTATTTCGAAGATACTTTACGTATACATGTTACTTATTGTTACGGGACGAATATTACAACATAACTTCTGTTTTCAAGCTTCTCGAGAACACAAAGAAAAAGGGTTGTTCACTTTTATAATCCCCAAAACGGTTGCCTCTCCCTCCATGGCATTGCATGTTAACTTATCTTTGGTTACTGTGACAACAGTTTCACAGACATTAGGACGTTAGTGTGAGGACGTATTATACCCTATTCTCTTAAAGGTGGGGTAGGTCATTCACTTCAGTTGTGCCGCTAAAGACATCCAGATGTAGTTTGTCCGGGCTTTCCTCAGCGTGCTTCGGTTTCTTCCTACAAAGCCATCCGACGCAGGTGGACTTGTCTACTCTTTATTCAACCTTCAGTTTATATCAATCAATGTTTGCGAATACTCCGCACATACCTAAGCGATGAGTTGGTTGTATCAACACAGAGACTGTAATTACCGCCTGACGCTGTCTATCTCTTCTACAATCATGTTTACATCATGAACACTGCAGCGTTTCCCTCCTGGCTCACGTTAGGGGGATTTAAAGGTCCCCTATTGTACTGTTTTTCATCAATATATATACGTCTCAGACATATTCAAAACATGTCTCTGAACACCAAACAAATCATCGCAGAATTACCCATAATCCCCTCTGTTGCAGCCCTGTTCCCAAAGTGCTGATTCTCTGTCTGTTACTTTAGATGAAATAAGGAGCCCCTCCCCACGCCCCTCTGAGAGACATTTGGTTACAAAGAACACATGTTGATGTAGAGGAGACATGAAGAAGAGGGGACACATGTTGATGTAGAAGAGACATGAAGAAGAGGGGACACATGTTGATGCAGAAGAGACATGAAGAAGAGGGGACACATGTTGATGTAGAAGAGACATGAAGAAGAGGGGACACATGTTGATGTAGAAGAGACATGAAGAAGAGGGGACACATGTTGATGTAGAAGAGACATGAAGAAGAGGGGACACATGTTGATGTAGAAGAGACATGAAGAAGAGGGGACACATGTTGATGTAGAAGAGACATGAAGAAGAGGGGACACATGTTGATGTAGAAGAGACATGGAGAAGAGGGGACACATGTTGATGTAGAAGAGACATGAAGAAGAGGGGACACATGTTGATGCAGAAGAGACATGAAGAAGAGGGGACACATGTTGATGTAGAAGAGACATGAAGAAGAGGGGACACATGTTGATGTAGAAGAGACATGAAGAAGAGGGGACACATGTTGATGTAGAAGAGACATGAAGAAGAGGGGACACATGTTGATGTAGAAGAGACATGAAGAAGAGGGGACACATGTTGATGTAGAAGAGACATGGAGAAGAGGGGACACATGTTGATGTAGAAGAGACATGGAGAAGAGGGGACACATGTTGATGTAGAAGAGACATGAAGAAGAGTGGACACATGTTGATGTAGAAGAGACATGAAGAAGAGGGGACACATGTTGATGTAGAAGAGACATGAAGAAGAGGGGACACATGTTGATGTAGAAGAGACATGAAGAAGAGGGGACACATGTTGATGTAGAAGAGACATGAAGAAGAGGGGACACATGTTGATGTAGAAGAGACATGAAGAAGAGGGGACACATGTTGATGTAGAAGAGACATGGAGAAGAGGGGACACATGTTGATGTAGAAGAGACATGGAGAAGAGGGGACACATGTTGATGTAGAAGAGACATGGAGAAGAGGGGACACATGTTGATGTAGAAGAGACATGAAGAAGAGTGGACACATGTTGATGTAGAAGAGACATGAAGAAGAGGGGACACATGTTGATGTAGAAGAGACATGAAGAAGAGGGGACACATGTTGATGTAGAAGAGACATGGAGAAGAGGGGACACATGTTGATGTAGAAGAGACATGGAGAAGAGGGGACACATGTTGATGTAGAAGAGACATGAAGAAGAGTGGACACATGTTGATGTAGAAGAGACATGAAGAAGAGGGGACACATGTTGATGCAGAAGAGACATGCAGAAGAGGGGACACATGTTGATGTAGAAGAGACATGAAGAAGAGGGGACACATGTTGATGTAGAAGAGACATGAAGAAGAGGGGACACATGTTGATGTAGAAGAGACATGAAGAAGAGGGGGACACATGTTGATGTAGAAGAGACATGAAGAAGAGGGGACACATGTTGATGTAGAAGAGACATGAAGAAGAGGGGACACATGTTGATGTAGAAGAGACATGAAGAAGAGGGGACACATGTTGATGTAGAAGAGACATGACGAAGAGGGGACACATGTTGATGTAGAAGAGACATGGAGAAGAGGGGACACATGTTGATGTAGAAGAGACATGAAGAAGAGGGGACACATGTTGATGTAGAAGAGACATGAAGAAGAGGGGACACATGTTGATGTAGAAGAGACATGAAGAAGAGGGGACACATGTTGATGTAGAAGAGACATGAAGAAGAGGGGACACATGTTGATGTAGAAGAGACATGGAGAAGAGGGGACACATGTGATGTAGAAGAGACATGGAGAAGAGGGGACACATGTTGATGTAGAAGAGACATGAAGAAGAGGGGACACATGTTGATGTAGAAAAGATAGGAAAAAGTGGATTTTGCATAATAGGTGAACTTTAAGGTGAAAGGCTTTTAAACCATATCATTAATTTGACTGTTTTTTCTGTAGTATATCCACTTAGTCCTGACTTTGGGAGCCATACAACTTTTTCCTTGACTAACAATTTAAGCATTCACATTATCATGTTCGTCATTTCAATTGTCTATTTTGCAAACATACAGTCTATGGTTGCAATGTCTTCACTCAGTCATGGTGTGTTGAACTTTACAGACACCGATACCCATTTGGATTGTGTTATATTGGGTTATAATAACATTTAATTTGATTTGAAAATATAAAATATCCAGCTCGAGCATGTCAGTAATTGTGAGGAAAGAAAATCAGTAAATTCATCCAAACAATGGATGTTTAGCACTCCATAGATTTTGCAACTGCGTCCTAGTATTTTTTCCTATAACCTTTTGAGGCTCCTTAATTGACACTTTAATGAATTAACCTTAGTGTGGCGGGTTCGTTAGTTACTTAAGCTTCAGCAAACATTCCCTGAATCTGGCAATAGATACGTCCTCCAATATAATGCAGTGCAACAGAAAAGCTCTACGCCCTGCCGATATAACATTGCATCCCACCTCTGTAACTCCTTCAGCTTTTAAGCCGTTATACATCTAGCAGAGATGTACCCCTACAGATTTACACGTGTCATGTTATTTGAGTGTTTCCACCTTGACTTTTCTCCGTGCTCTAATTCTGAATCTGTCTCACTGCTTTTCACGTCTCCATTTCTGTCTCCGCCGTCTTCCCCTCCTTCTGTGTCCAAACCTCTGTCATCCCTACAAGCTCATCAACGCTTCCTCACCCAGGCATTCACACACATATTCTCTCCTCGTGTGTTTATTTTGGTGGAGTGACTCTGACTGGTTTACTGCTCTGAAGGCCGGAGCAGTGACAGAGAGGGAGGGAGGGGGGGGAGTGGGAGGGAGCAGGGAGAGAGAGACAGTGAGTGGGTTGTGAGCCGCTATAAAAGAGAGAGCTGGAGCTGTCGGTGGCATTCACCTCAGCAGACTGAGATTCACACACGAGAGAAGAGACACCAGCGGAGGAATCACTCCGAAGAGCACTTCAAGACTTGTAATCTTCAGTGACTTGGAGCTTTAAGGAGTTCTGTTTGATGTTGATTTTGCACAAACTCTTGCTTTGTGATTGCTCCTGAGCAACACTTGAAATAGGAAATAGCAAGGACGGACAATTTTTAAGAGCTGCACCACTTTTTTTGCAACTAATTGCACATCAATTTTGGGCTTCTTCTCCACCAATGGCTGCGGTGCGTCAGATGGTCATGCAGGCCTCAGGCTTCCACGTCCTGCCGGCCCACCTTATGGCCTCGGCCATGGAGGAATTCCCCCAGCAGCTGCCGGTCCCCAAGTGCCCAGCGAGGGGCAAGAGCCGCTCCCGGAGGCCCCGTGAGGCGCGCTTCAAAACACAACCTGTCACCTTTGCTGAGATCGCAGAGGTGGAGGAGGAGGGGTCCTCGCCCCTGGAGGAGGAGAGGGCGCGCCGCTCCTTCCTGCAGTCGCTAGAGAACCTGAGGCGGAGCACCCAGACCCTCCACTGCCCCCCGTCCGCCCCTCACAGCTGCACCCCCCCTCCCACACACGCCAGCCTGGACTCCAGTGACTCCGACTCCCCCCACTGAGAGGTGGTGGTCCCTGTTCCTCCCTTTCCCCTTGACGCCGCTTCAAAGGAGGCCAACTGAACTGAACCAACCTGGCTGCTACTGCTGCCTGCATTTATTATATACTAACATATCAAACATACAGTATGCACATCTGTAAAGCCTGTGCCCACAGACTGGTTCAACTGCTGTATAGATATGATGAGTGAGAAAGTAGCAGGTGACGCGTGTCCAACACACTCTTCAAATGTATTCCCTTTTCTACTGTAGACGTCTACGAGGAAAACTTGAATGATAAAAGCTGGTCGAGATTCTTTTCCAGTTTAAAGATGTAGAGGTATTTTTGTTTCAATCCAGATTTTTCTACTTGACGGTCACCATAGAGAGTTCAGTTAGACTGTGACTTTCCACACTGTAAATACTTTGACTAAGCAATTGTAAGCAATGGGAAGCAGCAGAGAACCACGACAAAGCTTTGCAAGAGTTCCAGCTTCTCCACGCTGAATGAAATCTGCTCTCCACAGAGCAAACACAAAGCCTTTCGAAATGTCTTTATTTATTCTCTTATTCTGTTCATAACCAAGTGGAGTTTGTAGATGTGATATTTGACTGCTCTTTCTGACTTCTAAAGTCTGCTCGACTTTCAAAGAAAATTCATAACCTTTATACTTTATTTTTATTTACTTTATACATATATGTTACAATGTTTGTTATATGTACTTTAATAAATATTTTCAAGTATTTGAGTCATTCTCTGTTTCCATTTCTTTTGCCAATTGCTAAAACCAAATCCCATCAGTTGCCAATGAGTTATCTTATTTAGACTTTTTGTATATTAAGTAAACTTACACTGTAGTACAACCTGATTTAAGCTCAGTCAACTATAGTAAAACAGATGTATGCACATTTCAACAAGGACATCCAAGTGCTTTCCAAACAACATTCAATCAGAGTGCAAAAAGAAACACTTTCTAAAAGCACATTTTAACACACAAAATACGTTAAAAAGCCCAAGAAAATACTTTTTAAAAACAACACGTTAAAATGAGAAAAAATACAGATCCTAAAGGGTTTTACAGCAGCTGGTTGTGCACGGGTACATGGGAGTTTTTCCAATCGTAAGGTCAGCGGTTTGACCCCCAAATCCCTGCAGCCAATAGGGAGCCAGAGTGGATGATAAAGCAGCAGTTAAATACCATGTGAGAGCAGAGGTGTAAAGTAACTAAGTAGATTCACTCAAGTACTGTTCTTAAGTACAGTTTTGGGTATTTTGAGTATTTTCCTTTTCTGCTACTTTGTACTCTACTCCACTACTTTATTTTATAACTTTAGTTACTTTACAGATCTGGATTAATGATGTGAAATATAATCACGTGTTAAATCAGACCTTTAGTTCACCTGGAGTAAATCCACAAGCTACCCTGCAGTATACAAAGTCATTCAAACTAGCTGCACTTTACTAGCTTTAATAACACTAATGCATCAATAATTATAATCAAAACATCTCCTATATATTATCTGCAGAATGACTACTTTTACTTTTGTTGGTAATTATGATGAATTTTGATGTAATTATGTTTCTACTTTTACCTGAGTAACATTTTGATTGCAGGACTTTTACTTGTCACAGAGTATTCCTACTCTCTGGTACTTCTACTTTTACTTAAGTACAATAGGACTACTTCCCCCACCTCTGTGTAAGAGAGACATTGTCAGGATTAAGCACAGGAAGTGAGGAGACAGTCGGCGGTGATGTGTAGCCTTTAGTGGCTCTCCATCTTGAGTGTTATTGTTAAGATAAGCTGAAGTATGTCCCCATGAACACTCAATATTTATGCTGCGTCTACTGCATGCTAGCTTGAGCTGGTGACGTACTTTCAGTAATGTCACGGTGTCATGAGTGGAATCCAGCCACAAACACCAGCGTCCTGCTGAGAGGAGAGCCCTCTGCACACCTCCCTCTTGCCAGCTACAGGCCTTCTCCTCCTAATGCACTCGGAGACAAGTGATGCCTGATGACTTCTCGGAGAGCAAAGTGAGCGGCTTCTTGCAGACGGTGGCTGCAATCGGGGTTTAGTTGAGATTCTGTTTGGGTTGCATTAGGCTTGACTAAGAATAGACTCTGATTAAGTCAATCTGGGAGAGACGTTATCTCCAGACGTATTAGGGTTTAAGTGTTGGACTGTGATGCTTGTGTCGTGAGGAGAATCCCACAAACTGGAGGGATCATGAAGTGCAGACACAGGTTTGACTTATTCCCAGCAAATCCCTCAAAAAGGATTTAACAACGTAAACTTTCTGGACTTCCTTACACCCTGTCCGTGGCACTTAGACTCGGGCCCATTGGTTTCCAACAAGGGACGGTCTGTAAGTCCTCAAAAACAAGAAATAAATATGTTGTCTCATCTTTTTAATAGGAAGGGTCATCTCTTCAAACCAGTACGGCAAGTTTTTTGTTTTTGAGTATCAGTCAAAAGGGAGTCTGCATTTGACAATGGGCCCCGGGACACACACATGCTAATGTCCTGCCTACAGTACATAGTAGCAAGACACAAATACTTTTTAGTTGTTAAGCATCTTATTGTGGTCATGTTGTCGTTTGTATGTGTCTCTTTGTCATTATGAGTGTCTTTGTAGCTGATTTGATCTCATTTTAGTCTTTTAGTATTTTTTATTCTTTGGGTCATTTTGAGTATCTCCCTGGTTGGTACGAGTCTGTAAGGAATGCAGAAGAATATTAAATATAAGGATATGTAGGATGAGGATATCTGGGCCAAAAGGGTGACAATACAAAAATACAAAATATTGTCAGCAATTATTTCAACGGTCATGCATAAAAGAGGCAAGTAAAGCAAAACATCATGATAACCCCTGACGTGCTGCTGCATCTGACACACTTCTATAAACAACAGCTACTTCCTGTCTCCCAACCAATGAAGAGGATGGATAAACACCAGCTGGTGGCACATAGCTCTCCTCACCTCTCCTCTCATCTCTCACACAAAACACCACACGTTAGTCATTGTTTGTCTTTTGCCTGTAAAGCTGTCATACTCAGAGTAACCACTTCCACTGCAGACTTACTGCCTGTTTTCACGTGTGGCGACGCAACTCTGGAAGCATTTGCGTCACTGTATTTCTGCTAAAGGAGTGTTGGGCAGTTTGGAGATAGACAGAGAGGAGAGAAAACATGTTTGTCATCTTTTGGGGTGACAGATTGATCCGCTTCATGCGTCCCACTTCCCGCCTTCTTTCTCCAGCAACCTAGTTTTTGGGCAGAGTGTGTTAAAGCATCACTGTAATGAACTACATGTGTGAGGATATTTCCCTCCTAATTTACTTTCACGTCTGATTCGGAAAACATGACAGATGCTTAGTGTCCTAAGGCATGAAGTATACATTATGCTTGATTATATACCCAATTTTTTCAAAATGAAAATTGAGGAGTGTCACTGACTGACTGTGGACTTTTGCCTCAAAATGAAAGCCTGTTGCAAGGACAATAAGGCTTTTCACCTTTTTTTCTTAAAGGTGGGGTAGGTAAGTTTCAGAAACCGGCTCGAGATACACTTTTTGTTATATTCCATGGAATGCTCTTAACATCCCGATAGCAATGAATATCTGAAGTGCTTTGACAAAAAATCCATAAAAAAATGTCATCTGTAGAAGCCGTAATACTGTATCCGGCCCGGCCCGGCTAAACGGATTGGTTGGCCTACCTGCCTGTCAGCCTTCCATCGGGGCACAAACTTATCTCGTGCCCTCATTGGTCATGTGTGCGTTCGTGTGTGTTGGAGGAGAGGCTCTATAAAGAAGATTTTCTCCGGTTGTGTATTTTCAAATTCTAGCGATCTCGAGCCGGTTTCTCAAACTTACCTACCCCACCTTTAAGCTTTGGAACTGAATTGCACAATGGTTTATTAACCAATCAGTTAAAGAACAAAATCTGCAGGAAATCAGCATAGAGGAGGTCATGTTACTCTGTGACGTGCATGGTGTGTTGGCTTAGCCAGAGCTAACAACCTGACAGATGGCATGAGTGCATAAAAGGGCAATCGTGTGTTAAAAATAACATGGAACAAACTGTACGAGCCGTCAAAGCATCAGGATAAAAAATACGTAATACGTAAAATAATATGGCAATACGTAATCTTGTTAAAGTGCCTATGTTTTTTCCTTCATTGCAGGTGGGATGCCAAGAGGTTTGAAAGGCAACATCACTGCTTTAAGTGCACTTTAAGTGTAATGGCAGTGTTAGCCGGAGTCTGAGCAGACAGGAGGAGACAGAGCCGAGCGCAAACATCTTCTTCTGTTCAACAGCTGTAAATTACCTAAATATATATATAGGAAGTGCTCTGTCATGGTCTGCAAGAATGAACAGATATTTGGATATTTCATGCTTAAAGTTTGTGAAATGAAAAGCATTTACTTTTTAATGGTTTGATGTGCCATTGTTTTATTCTTTAAATTAAAGCACCTTCATGCTTCCGTTGGAAACTAGGACAATAAACGTCATTTGTTGCTGATTTCTGCTTTAAATCGCTTTCTTTTTGTTTGTTTTGTATTTATATTTGTGTTCACTGCTTAAAGGAATCACCCACCAAACATGAGTTGTGTGTGATCAGTAAACAAAAGAGACACCAAAACATGTTTTAATATTGACACATACAACAGATCATACAGGGACATAATCGGAAATACCCGACTTTGTTTAAGATTAAAACAGTATGTGTTTCTAATTGTTTTTATGATGAGTCACAGACTGCTCTGATAAGCTGGACTTTAAGATAGAGACATCTGATGCAATAAGAAAGGTCCTCGCGAGGGCAGTACAAAACATGTATAGCCTACTTTGCTTGCTTTTATGTGAAATGGATATTCTGTTTTTGCAACTCAAATTAAAATTGACAATGATATCTAGTTTGCCCCCACTCCCATTATTTTGGTTTCTGGATAATAAAATCTAGCTATTATATTGTCTTTGTATTCTCTGTCTCCATCAACATATGTTTCTTTTTATGTTATTTGACATCGAATTAAGTGCACCAGGTTTTTACAATTTGGGAATCACTAAATAAGAGTCACGTCATTAGAAAATGTCTTAAGAACAAGTAGAAAAATGTCCCCAAAACAAACCAGTTCTCTGCCTTGTTTGTATTACAAACACGAGCCGGGAGACCAGGCTGTTGGGTCAGATCAGAAAAATGTTTTCAAGATGGCACTCAATGAAGAATGTTCCTCTTCTGTGACGTATAGAAGACTGTATTTACATCTTTGGCACGGCTATTCTAGTAAATACGCACTCATATGCAGGTCAGTATGATACCGAATGTGGCATATTTGCTTTGGAAAGAGTCCTCTCTGCCCAACTGAGAGCATCTGCTGAGTGATTCCATCAGGAGAACATGATGGCAGGAAGCCTGTTTGTTCTTTGGTGTGTGTGTACTGTTTCTGTCCCCAGAATTCACAATAACACATTTACCCTAATTACAATTTGATAAATCTGTTGACATTTATAGCATTGGATATATCATGAAACGTTGCCTGGTTGTTTCAATTAAGGTATGCAATTCACTTCAAGCTGAATCGTTTTAACCTTCTTAAGAATAACACGAAAAATTAACGACTGAGGGAAAACATAATGAAGAAGGGAAAGTCAAGAGACAACTTTGCTGCAACTAATTAAAACAAAAGTATGCTCTATATTAATTGCTGGCCATTTTAGGACATGTCAGACTTGGCTTGTCAGGCGCAGCTTTACATTGTCAGA
Source organism: Pseudochaenichthys georgianus (assembly GCF_902827115.2). Taxonomy (NCBI): domain Eukaryota; kingdom Metazoa; phylum Chordata; class Actinopteri; order Perciformes; family Channichthyidae; genus Pseudochaenichthys; species Pseudochaenichthys georgianus. Next base: position 39,489,298 of record NC_047508.1, read on the forward strand.
CTTTTTAAAGTATACTTTTTTATTTGAACTTCTATGTCTCTGTTGTCATGTAGCAATGTAAAAGATTCCCATTTATTTCCAAGTGTTTAAATGTTCTGACAACTCACATGGCCACTATTACTGAGGTACTGGTCATTTTGAGTAAATACTTATCTACTTTAGAGATTTATGTTAAAGTATTGGACTTCGGCAAGGTCATCAGGTATCATGCTCTGGGGAGCAGGAAGGGCACTACATTTTATGACAAAACATCTCAAAGTTGCAAAAGACATCAATTTGGAACTCGCAGACACTGTTCAATTAACAACCGTGAAAAGATTAAACAAACACCTATTTGTGGTGGAAATGTCTTTAAATGTCTGTTTTACTTCCCATTCACTGTGGACAATTTCTCATAACAGTTATGTTACGCACTTTGACAAGGATTATTTGTGCGTGAGTTTGTGTATGTATTAATATTAATGCACATACTGTTTGTGCATTCATATCCTATTCGCAGCATTCTCCTCAAGCATCCCTGACCTACATCCTGGTATCATGACTGAGGGGGTGTCTGGTGTGGAAGGACCTATGGGAAGGACACAGAAAGCAGAGTCAGGAACATCAGCTTCTATCTTTCACTCTATTTTCAAAGCTTTTCTCAGCTCTTCATCTCCCCCTGGTGCTGTAAAAGAGGTGGATATGGATGCAAAACAGAAGGTGACCCACATACCTCCTCTGCCGGTGTTCTATTTCCTAAAATCGTTATTTTTCTAGTTTGCCCTGAAGATGATACACTTATACTGTCCATGTGTTTGGACAAAATGACCAAAAATACAGTCAGTGTAGGCCTATAGCTTACTTTCACATGATTTTTCAAGGATTTTGGATCATGGTTTATTATGATGCATACATTGTCATTATACATTCTGAAAGGTTAATGCATAATGTAATTTATAATAATGTGTGCTTTGTGTAATTAAAGTGGTAAACTAATTACAGATTGAGGACACAATTCAATGTGATTTTTCTGGTTAAACTCAGAGCATCATAATTTGCTTAAAACATGAGAAAACATTGAAAACCCAGACCTCCAGATCAAAGCCAAACACTGAGTGAGAGTTTTTCCATTTTAGGCAGTGAGACAGAGGGGCTGAGGATGCCAAATAATTTGTATCACTGCTTTACTTGGCAACTCGAGCATGTGATTATTCATATTTAAACCAACATTATACAAAAAGTCCAAAGAGTCCTTTACCCCATTTTATTTTGTCTCTTTCCTATTAATATCCCGGGGCAGGAAGAATTGTTGAGGTCTTTATTCTTTCTTACATTGTACTGCAAACTGCTGCAAAACAAATTCCCTTGGCATAAATAAAATGATTGTGTTATTTTATTGACCTCTGACATAGTAGCCTATGTCTCAGCCTAATATTAGTCTACCTTGATTTGTCCATTCTTATTATAGCTGGTAAGCTTTGTCAAATCTATAGTGTCATTTTGGAAAATGTCTTTGCCCCTCTCTTTGCTGTTATGGTGTCTGGATCTATTTCATGCAGGAGGCTACATGCTCTGAATACAGCAGTATTACACAATGCTGTACAGATTACGTTAACTTTATAGATATAGTTCACTTTCTAACTCAGAGAAGGGCAGAAGTCTTTATTTGATCTTAAAGTTACATGTCACATCTTGAAAAAACGGCTACATAACGATTTTCCAACGAGTACAGCTTTTAAAATTTAAATGCAAGTTGTTGTGGCGTCAGTTCATTTGCCATACAGTCTAAAATTTGATTGACGGTGCCGTCCCCCAATAAAAAGGTTAACAGGAGACTTGTAGCGAATCAACGGCTAGTTTACGCCTGGTTTCGACCAATAAGCTTGCTGTCATAACGGAATGTAACCAATCACAGCGAAGGGGTGGGCTCCCGTTCTTGGAGCGCGAACGGTTAAGGATAGAGACGGCCACGAGAAAATGGCGAATATGGAGGAGTTTTTGTACGGGCATAGCGTCATATTTTAAACTTTATGCCATTTTAATAGCTTTTTATACTATGGTGTTTATTTTATGCATTTCTGGCTAGGTTGTTTTATTAAACGGCGAGCGCTACTCGTGTATCACACTAACGGAAGATCATTTGAAATATGTTGTTGTTACTCTAGCTAGCTACATTAGCTTAATAGCAGGAAACATGAAGTGCCTTCGTTAGCAAAGAAATGACCGCAGAAATGACAAATACATTTCTATTATTAATGGTTGAGTAAAAGGACTCTGTCACACTTCATCTGAAGTCATGGCTTTACACAACTTGGTGTTCGTCATCGATGTGGATTATAGAGATCACGAGTCAGGAGAGCAACTGGATGTCAACAATCATCTGTTGAAACGAGGAATATTACAAACCCTGCTGCATTTCGGCTACAAATATGGATTTGACAAAGTGCGCTGGGGTTATAAATTCTTCCAATCCAAGACTGGCCGAAATGCAAGCCTCATATCAAGGGGGTCAGACTTCAAGGAGCTTCGTCACAAGACTTTTGAGGACTTTGAAATAGAGTTTGAAGCTAAGGTTGACGTGAAGGATAAATCGTGTCCGTCAAAGCAGAAGCAGAAATTCAATCATTCTGCCTGTGTTCACAATGCACTCAAAGAAACCCTGCTGGACTTCCAGTGGGACAGACCAGACATCACCTCTCCCACCAAACTGTCTCTCAGGCCGAGGAACTCTGTCCAAGCTGGAAAGCCCAGTGTTTCATTGGAGGATGAGACTTCCAGCAAGGGGAGGAATTTGGTGTTTGTCGTCTCGGAGTGTCCACGCTCCAGGTCACAATTTGTGGACTATCTTTCTTTGGGAAACAGTGACCTGCCCACAGATGTGACAGATCAAATATTACCCAGAGGCCTTCACGACATGCTGCTTCAGCGACAGGTTGTGCTGCACTGGATTGACAGTAGATCACATGTCCAGGTGAGTACTGTACTGTACTGAAAAGTTTAAAATATAACCATTGAGTCATAAAATACAATGTGAAAAACTTTGACAAAATCACATTACATGTATACTAGTAAGTATGTATAAGTAATGTGGATATAAATGGTGTTTATTTGGACTTTTCCCTGAATTTCTCACGTTCTTGTTTGATATGATTTAGCTCAGCAAACCCACTTAAAAGGTACTAAAAAAAGTTTGTTTACTTCTTATGTTGCATAAGAAGGATTCAGCATCTTGTGGGTTAAACAGAAATAGCCAGATCATACCATAAATCTACACCAACCTCAAACACTGCAGCTACTTTACTTACCAAAGAGGCTGTTAAAAGGATGTCACTTTTTCCACAGATTCAAGCACCTTTGATCTTTTGTCTCCCTCCAGGTCATGAAGTGTGAGGATCATGTTGGCGCTGAGAAGCTGTCCGAGGTCCTCGCTCAGCTGGGTGGCAGAGTGATCCCTGTGATTGCTCTGCTGAACCTCTGTTCCACTCAAAAGCCAGACTCAGGCTTCAGCAGACAGACCTTTGCATTCAAGTCCAACGTTGGATACCTCCTGTCTTCCGAAAGGCTCCACCGCCTGGCTTTTCCTGTCACAGGTGGTGTTCTGCAGTGGGAGCAAGGTTAGTAGTTACATGGAAGTAGACATCTACATGACTCAGCCAAGCCCAACATAGTGGAGATGTTAAAGTGTTGTGTGTGTGTGTGTGTGTGTGTGTGTGTGTGGTGTGTGTGTGTGTGTGTGTGTGTGTGTGTGTGTGTGTGTGTGTGTGTGTGTGTGTGTGTGTGTGTGTGTGTGTGTGTGTGGTGTGTGTGTGTGTGTGTGTGTGTGTGTGTGTGTGTGTGTGTGTGTGTGTGTGTGTGTGTGTGTGTGTGTGTGTGTGGTGTGTATGTGTGTGTGTGTGTGTGTGTGTGTGTGTGTGTGTGTGTGTGTGTGTGTGTGTGTGTGTGTGTGTGTGTGTGTGTGTGTGTGTGTGTGTGTGTGTGTGTGTGTGTGTGTGTGTGTGTGGTGTGTGTGTGTGTGTGTGTGTGTGTGTGTGTGTGTGTGTGTTTCAAATTCAGATCCAAAATATGTTATATACACCTCGTACTATATATGCTCTGTCTTTGGATTTCACTTTGTTTCTTTGCAAATATGTATTTGCCGAAGATAACACAGACCCCGTGTACAACTACAAACCAAAAAAACATTTGGATAAACGTAACAAACAGACCCAAGAGGCTTCATAACAATGTCTTGTAGGGATCGACCGATATGGCTTTTTCAAGGCCGATACCGATACCGATTATTAGTAATCAAAGAGACCGATAACCGATATTTGGAACCGATATACATTTGCAGTAAAATCGGAAAATCTTGGTGTCAAAATGTAAAATAACACAAACTCCAACACAACTTCTTTGAAATGCATTTAAGCATATATTATGTTTAATTAACTTTTAAACATAATACAACTGGTTTCCTCTCTGTGCCCTTTTCTTTAGTGCAGCCATCTGCAATGAGTTAGAGAGAGAGACAAGAAGTGGGGCTGCAGGCTGACATGCTTAACTAACAATAATGCTTAATTTATTATATCTGTCTATCTAGCATAAAATCCCAATAAGCTGCGAGCAACTGCAAAACACTAGTGCTAGCTAATGTTTTGCAAACTATTAAAAGTGAGGCTATTGCAGTAGACCTAACGTTAGTCTAGTAGCCTCACTTCTAATATTTTGCTAAACATTTGCTAAATACATGTTGGCTAGCTAATGAGCTTCACATATCAACCTGAAAAACTGCGAGGCTCCACTCGCAACCCCCCCCCTCCGCACCACAGTTACTCCGCTGTGAGACGCTGCACGCACCCCCAACTCTGACCGACTTCCCGCGTCCCTGTGTAACTGGGAAACTGATAGAATTGGATCATAAGATCGTGGTGTTTTTGCAACTTCAGCATAGGGGATAGGGATGTTTATTGAACTTCAGTTCAACACATGTATGGCTCTGCCGCTCAGCGCTGCTGCTTGCTTCAGTCTGTGTCTGCGTTCTTTCGCACCTGCCTGTAATCTGAGAAGGTCCCGCCTCTCTGGCTCCCGCCCGGAAAATCTTCAGTAATAGCCTATCAGATAGCGCTGTGGGCGGGACATTGCTCGTGTACACAGAGTGGTGACTGCAGCCAGAGAAACGGCCGCATCAGAGCCAAAGTTTTATCGGCAATTTGATAAAAAAAGGCCGATACCGATAATCGGTCAAATGCGGAATATCGACCCCTAATGTCTTGTATCTTCTCCGTGTTGAGATTTATATTTACAACGGTGCTACGAATGTATTTGTTACACAACAGCAGAAATGATATGAAATGTATAAGTGTCAGGCAAGGGAAATTGAGTTCTTTGAACCTTAAGTTGGCAAAGTAATGCCATTTTTAATGTGTTTTTCCTTACTCATCCAGGTGACATGACACAGATCTGTGGTGTCACAGTAGAGCCAGTGTCTCGCAGACGCAGGCTTCTCCCAGAGTCGCTGGAAGTGTGTCTGAAAGCAGTGCTGCAGGGCTGGGATGCCTCCTCTCTGACGCAGAGCTCCACAGAGTCGTGGCTGCTTCAGTGCTCCAGCGGCAGTGAGGAGCGAGGAGCTGCTGCTGCCCTCCAGCACCTCCTGATGGAGCTGTCTGCTCGTGCTCTGCACATGGTGAGATCACAGGGCTGTTGCACACAAGTGTGATCTCTATACACAGATCTATGCATATGAATAATAGATCTTTCTTTAACATACTAAATATACATCATACATATTGGCTCTATGGATCACTAGTCCTTTGTTTTGCTTTAGACAAATTACAGAAAATATTTGTTACAGTATGGTAATAGTAATTTCACTGCCTTATCAATACAGGACTGAAACAATCAATAAATAACATCCGGTTTGATACACGGACAAGTCGAAGTACAAATTGTACTGAATCTTTGTTTGATTTCAACACATCATCTCACAATAACTGATTTAAAGGGTGTAGAGATACCGGGGTTGGGAGCAGGTTGTACACAAATCTTGTTATGAAACTTTCATCTGTGGGCATTTACTAATTCTCTTTTTTCCTCTTCTTGCATATATTGCTTGTTCTTCCAGCTGTCTGAGGTGAAAGACAGCGGCCTGGTGTATTCGGCTGTCCTCTCCCCCCTGTCACACACTACAGCTCTGCTCACCATCCTCCAGTCCGGAGTCGCCCAGAACGAACAGATCCTAACCAGCGAAATCATTGCCCCTGCCACATCAGAAACATCGGCTGATTTGCCTGATGTTGTGAGCAGTGTCCTGGGAGTAGTGTACGACATCATGGAGGAGGATGGAGACACTGTTGAGGGTAAGGACTAGGGATGGGTACCGAGCCCCGGGGCTGAATTATTAAAGACCGTGGTACCGTTAAGCTCTGACGTTAGCGGTCTTTTTATCGGTACTGAAGACATGTAAAAAACATGTCATGTGTATTATTGCTACACAGACATTATATTGCAGATTTAGTGTCGCCAACTCCGTTTCTAATACGCGGCTGCTACATGCAGCAACACACACGGAGGAGATGTCGGAGAGAACGCGCTCCGAGGTGTGGTTAAACTTTACCCGTCTCGATGTGGACAATGCTCGTTGCCAAAAGTGCAATAAGAGTTTAGCATGTAAGGGCGGTAACACGAGCAATTTGTCTAAACATTTAGCAAAAGTGCTCCAGATCCAGACGGAGGAATGCACCGACTGTCTTTCTAGCAGCTCTGTAGCCCCATCCACGAGTAACGTTTTAGAGTTAACAGAGTTATTTAGTTTGTTAAAGTTTCGGCTATTCTGTTTGCAGTTCTGTCATCACAATATTTAATACGATTTGTTAAAACACTGTTGTTTCTTTTGATGTGAAATATTATTTATTTAATTTAAATAAAAAGCAATGTTAATTTTGTTCACAATTCGTTTAGTTAGTTTACCTTATTTTTTTCTCTCCAAAAGAACCGATAAGAGTACCGTTAAAAGACCGCATCGATAAGCGGTATCGATAAAATTAGTAGTACCGTTAAAACCTTAAAGATACCCATCCCTAGTAAGGATTGAACATATTTAGATTGCAAAACATCAAATGTGAATCCTAGAGAAACTCTACCTGTATTTATCATTACCAACATATTTTAGATTGATTTTTGAATTTTTAATAGCACACAGTACACTGGTTACATTTCTGTATACTCTAAGAGGAAGGTACATTTTCCCTTTTCATATGTAATGGAAGAAATACGTTTTATATTGGGCTGTTTGAGTCCAGGTGTGCTGTGACCAGAACCCCCTGGAAGAAGAGATATTGTCTCTCAATAGGATGTTTCTGGCTTAACAAAGGATACATAAATATGATTGTATTTTCCTTGATGTTAAAGGTGGGGTAGGTAATTCACTTCAGAAACACTTTGTTATATTCCATGGAATGCTCTTAACATCCCGATAGCAATGAATATCTTCAGTGCTTTGACAAAAAATCCATTAAAATATGTCATCCTTGGAAGCCGTGGCGCTGTAAAAAGCACGACCAATCATCTGAGCCGGCCGGGCTAAAGTAACTGGATGGCCTACCTGCCTGTCAGCCTTCCATCTGTGCACACACTTATCTCGTGCCCTCATTGGTCATGTGCGCGTTCGTGTGTGTTGGAGGAGGGACTCTGTGAGGAAGTCTGAAGGAAGGCGCAGATTTTTTTCGGCTGTGTATTTTCAAATTCTAGGGCACTCGCGCTGGTTTCTCCATTCTTACCTACCCCACCTTTAAGTTCCTATCACTTTATATTACTAATTGAAATTCAAATATTAGAGGTAGGGAAGATTTAAAGTTGTTAAATGGTAGCAGGATAGTTATATTTCTAGGTACCGTACTTTCCGGACTATAAAGCGCACCTGCATATAAGCCGCAGCAGCTAAATTGTCCGTCTGTCTTGATCTCGTTCTGTCTCTCGGTTCCACTTTTACTTTGGCGCGCTACCTGTCTCACTCTTTTCCGGCCTCCAGCTTTTCCTGCTGGAGGCCGCCGCTTAAAGGTGGCGGGCGCGGACCGGTCATAGAGCCCATAGCGTTAAAGGTGGTTAATTTTACCTGTAAAATCCATAGATTTAGGAGGTTCCCTAGTGGCCGTTAGCTGTACAAAAAAAATGGGGGGGAAAAGTCGCGGCTTATAGTCCGAAAAGTACGGTAATGTTGTATTGCTAGTTGTTAATGGCTGTTTTTTGTTTTCATTCGTTCTTCAGACCAACCCATAGATCATCAGGTACCGGAGTGGGCTCAGCAGGAAGTCAGCCGTCGCCCGCTGACAACAGGCGTGTTGGAGTGTTGGTTCCCTCAGTCAGACCAGTCAGGAGTGAGTTCTCATTTAATGGAGTCGATGAGGTAAGATTTCATTTTAGTTGTAGAGTTTGTATCTGGTGTTTTTGAAGGAATAATTCTATTAAACACATTCAATCATGTTGCAAAGAAAGTCCTGATGTTTGAGCGTCTTTGTTGCAGGTTGCTGGATGCAGTGCCAGAGTCAAAAGAAGAGGGGGAGCTGTCTGTCGTACAGCAGGAGCTGATTGGTGGGCTGGCTGAATTGTATCAAACATCCAAAGGGGCAGATGCCAAGAGGGGCAAGAAGAAACGTGAGAAAGCCTCAACTCAGTTTTAATCAAGATTGGGATATTTGTAGAAGCATAATGCTGCGTTCACACCGGACGCGATGCCAATATTCGCTTCGCTCTAATCGCTCGAGTTTCACCGCGGCTGCCAGCTGCGTTTACTCGCATCATTTAAACAAGACGCGCTGACTTGGGGATACAACTACAACAAAATGAACATATTTGACCGTGATTTAATTGTGATACACGTTTCTAAATGATGCCGATTTTGATGTCAGTGACGGCAGGCTGATATCCTCACCGCTGATTGGCTACCGCAAGATCGCGTCACGTGAATTTGACCGCGGCCCCCGCCAATCGCCTCAATCGCGCTGCGGCATTCGCATCAACCGCTTCATGCTCGTCGTCGGAGCGAATTCGCGTCTGTCCGCGTTGACTTTACATGTAATCGCGCCGCCCCCAAACATCGTTCGGTGTGAACGCACCATAAGAGATACATTTCAGTCATTGGAGTCACCAAGTATCCATTTTAACACAAGTAATGTTTTTAATGTGAGAAAATAGAAGAATTCTAGTACTTTGCTATTTAGATCTTGACCTGAGGGAACGCAGCACAACATGCTTTTCTCACAATGTCCCTTCTTCGATCTACAGGTGGCGCCCAGCGTACACCGGTGAAGCAGAAGATGAAGACCATGAGCCGCTCCCTGCAGATGCTGAATGTGGCCCGGCTGAATGTCAAAGCCCAAAAGGATCAGGCAGAGGAGGAGCAGCTGGGGGCCGAGGGCCGGGGGGCCGACAGGCAGAAGACAAGGACCAGTAACAGGAACAAATCTAGAGGAGTGAGCCCCATCAGTAAGTGTTAACGTTTGTTTGTTTTTTAAATATTTGTACTGAGAAGAAGCACACAAAGTGTAAGCAATAGTACAGACTTCTTTGTGGAAATCATGCTTCCCTTTTTCAACATAAAAGACCAACAGAACAGCCAACAAGAAGTAATAAAGAAAAGCATAGCATGACAGGAATACCATACTTAATGACATACATAATCATATTGGGAAAGAACATACAAAATAGTATATATAATACAAATAAATAAATACACTTAAAGGGTGCAGATGAGCCCGGACTAGCAGTGCCACCCAAGCCATTACAAAACGAATGTTTGTGCAATGCATCTCAGCCGACCGCCCCCCTTATAAACGAAACCATTGGACCCCAGATCCTTTCAAATTCCCCCAGTCTATCTTAGTAAGTGTTAAACTTGACAGCAATCCTGCTCAAATATCACCTTGATGTCGGGAAGAAGCAGATCTCCCTGTGTTCTAAAATTAAATAATGTATCTTTGTCCTTTTGTTAAGCGTTCACTAGTGAGGAGGAGCTGCTGTCCCATCTGAAGAGCAGCTACGAGAAGGCTTTGGCAGAGAGAGACTCGTCCCTCCTCACCGGTGTCCAGCAGCTCCTGTTTGCTGTGAAGACCTTCTTTGGGACCGGATCTGACCTGGAGGTAAGACACCATCCATCCATCCATCCATCCATCTTCTCCCGCTTATCCGTGGTCGGGTCTCGGGGTAGCAGTTCCAGCAGAAAGCCCCAAACTTTCTTTTCCCTGGCGACATCAACCAGCTCTGACTGGGGGGTCCCAAGGCGCTCCCAGGCCAGCGAAGAGATATAATCCCTCCCCCTGGTCCTAGGTCTACCCCTTGGTCTCTTCCCAGCTGGACGTGCCTGGAACACCTCCCTAGGGAGGCGCCCAGGTGGCATCCTAACTAGGTGCCCAAACCACCTCAACTGGCTCCTTTCGCGCGAAGGAGGAGCGGTTCAACTCCGAGTCCCTCCCTGATGACCGAACTTCTCACCTTATCCCTAAGGGAGACGCCAGCCACCCTGCGGCGAAAACCCATCTCGGCCGCTTGTATCCGCGATCTCGTTCTTTCGGTCATGACCCATCCTTCATGACCATAGGTGAGGGTAGGAACGAAAATGGCCCGGTAGACAGAGAGCTTTGCCTTCTGGCTCAGCTCCCTTTTCGTCACAACGGTGCGGTAAAGCGACTGCAGTACCGCTCCCGCTGCTTCGATTCTCCGGCCCATCTCACGCTCCATTGTTCCCTCACTCGAGAACAAGACCCCGAGATACTTGAACTCCTTCACTTGGGGTAAGGACTCATTCCCTACTTGGAGTGGACAGTCCATCGGTTTCCTGCTGAGAACTAGGGATGCTCCGATCGCCGGAATCAGTATCGGCCGATACCGATCGCCGATCAGATCGAGTGGGCGGGGCCTAAATGGAAGATTTAAACATCACTTTAAATCTTCCATTTAAAGTGATGTTTAAAACTCAGTTAATGGGGCTCATTCACTGGCGCTTCCACAAACAACAATCAACTTAATTATTACATTCAAATGATGTACTTTATTCAAGTTTACATTCACTTTGGATAATAACATGGGAGAAATGAGCGGAAGCGCTCTCTTTTCCTCTCTCCCTCTCTCTCTCCCCTCTCTCTCCCTCTCCTGACAGCCTGTCAGTATCTCATGCAGCTCACTGATCCAGTAATGAGTGACCCGACAATGAAGAATACATATATTTATAATAACTAGTTTAGCTTGTTCCAGAGGTAGATAAAATAGCTACGTGTGTTAGGTCTAACTCTTACGGTACGTCCATACAGCAGCTTTTCAAAAATCTTGGAGCTGGGCGTGTCTGAAATCTTGGGGATTTTTTGCGAGCAACGCGACCAACAACCAATCACATGAATCTCCCGCCCCCGACATACAAAGCAAAAAACCCCGGGGATTTTATGCGAGCAATATATATATATATATATATATATATATATATATATATATATATATATATATAAACTCCCCAAACAGGCGAAAACCTACCAGTTTCACCCACTGTCTCTGCCACCTCCCTCCATGCCTGGTTCCTCCGGTTTGTATCCCGTTAATAGTGCTGGTCGTAAAGAACCGGGTGATTTGCTACCGTAATTTCTCGTTTGGAATATGAGGAAATGAACTGCGGTCTGGTTCTCCCTGTGTGTGTGTTTCGCTGCGCTTACCGGTCCGGCGGGCGGAGTTGCAGGATTTCTGCTTCACACACACATTGCATACCACTATTTTACTGTCTTTTTCGGACACCTTAAAATAATGCCAGACCGGTGAAGCCATTTTGGCGAGCTCGTTTTTTTCACAGAGAAAAGTGTCATGTATTTTACGTCATGCGATCGGCTCTCGCGATCGGCATGTTTAGAGAGCACCGATTGATCGGTAGAGAGTGAGTATCGGCCGATCTCGATCGGTGACCGATCGATCGGAGCATCCCTACTGAGAACCATGGCCTCAGACACGTGGCTTTAAATGACCCTCCAGCTTCTCACCTGACCCACTTTCATCTCAACAGCTGGTTAATATTTGTCAGTACCAGAGTTCCCGTTAGCTGGTAATTACCGGACAGTGACCGGTAAAATATGCTGAAGACCGGCAAATCTAAATCTCTCCGGTCCAAATAATTTCCCCTTAGCACAATACCGCATCAGTTGCGCCACTTATGTGACAGACAAGAAGAGTATGTGACCGACAAGAATAGTCAATTCTATTTTCTAACACTTAATGGGTCGAAAGAGATGTCCTGTATGGTAGGGCTGTCCCGAATACCATTTTTCGGGCTCCGGATATTCTGTAGTAATCGGCAGCGAATATTCGGATATTCGGCCCGCGCGGGACTTTATGTCTTAAATGTAATTTGGCTTGGCTTCCTAATTTTTATGGACAGGAAGTTGTTGTTGCTATGGAAACAACGTGACAGAGATTAACGGAGAAAAGTCATATCTACATATAAAGACAGAGAAAGTAAACGATAAAGTTTATGGTTAAGTGTTAGAACCCCCCGAAGAGGCACAAGCTCTTACGTTGATATTGGAGATTTCAATAAAAAACTAAACAAATAATATCCGAATAACGAAATTGATACCCGAATAGTACTCCAACGAACGAATATTCGGATATTCGGGTACAGCCCTACTGTATGGGTTGATTGTGCGTTGATCTGTTGGTAATGCCTCCGGTGGGCATGTAAACAAATGCATAGTTCTGCGCCATACTTTGTGGCCTCACCCGGTTGCATAGCGACGCTTATTGTTTAGGTGTCTTTTAATAAGCAGGTAGTCCTATCATTAGCTAGAACTAGCTAGATCTGATCGATATGGACATAAACGCGAGTGAAGTCTAATCTGACGGGAGAGAGAGATCAGCTGCTGCTGACGAGTCGACACGCAGCTCTGCATGATCACATGCAGCGGTGAGCGGACAACACACACACTTCAGGTTAGAATATCACACGTCTCACATTTTAATGACCTCTCAAACTACCGTAACTAGTTATAGATATGTTTAGTTTTACTGTCGGGTCACTCGTTACTGGATCCGCGAGCTGCATGAGACTGGCGGGCTGTCAGGAGAGGGAGAGCGCTCCGTTTATTATTCCCGTGTAAGTTACTGTACACTTTTGAATAATGTAGTTAATCTACTATAATTAGTTTGTTTAATATCGAATCATATCAATTTGTTTAAAAGCTCAATAAATAACAAAGAAGACCTTTGACCGCACTTTTCTCATTTTGTCCGGAAGATTTCAACTTTAACGGACATGTTGACCGGCGGAAAAATATTCTCGGGAACTCTGGTCGGTAGATGATTGTGCGTCACAATTGTGGAAAATCAAACATGATTTCTGTTCTCAAAACTATTTCTTAGTTTATGTTGGGACATTGCCGGATTGGTTTCATCAGGATATGCATGTCCGCTGTCGGAATACTGTGGACAGTTGTACCTTGATTATCCTGCATATCTAAAATGTTGTCTTCTTCGCAGGTAAAGACCTCTCAGATTGTCCAGCAGCACCTCCTCAAGACCAGCAAGTCCATCCGGCAGCTCTATAGCACAGCTGCTGATGTTGATGGCAAAGTCATCGAGTGAGTGCTTTCGATCTTTGTGTTTTATCTTCGATATCTAAAAGCTGTCAAACTCAGCTTGTTGACCTGCCACTTAACCGTTAGCTGTGGTTATAATGGCTCTCTTCTGGGGTTGTGTAAGTGTGTTATTGTCTGGTATAGTAAATAAAGGCAATATTGGGATTGTATTCTGAAGTCAAATAAACGTTTTAAATGTCAGTAACACTGGTTGTGTCCTCTAGGTGCAAGCTGCAGGCGTTACTGAGGCTCGAGTTGTGTAGACTTTTCTCAGCAAAGCAGTCTGACTCACTGGATGTTGATCAGATGGCAGAGGAGGTGAGATTCTTGAAGTTAAAGATTACTGATAAAGTATAGTTGTTGGCCGTCTTCTTAGTCCGAAACGATCATTGGAATAAAGTGTTGAAATCATCTCAATTGAACCGAGCCTTATTTCATAGTTCGCATGTAATCGACACAAAATGTTACTATCATTTATTTTTCACAATTTCAACGTGTGTTTTTGATGAAATGCATTTATTTCACAGTACAGATATATTTAAAGAGTGCACTCTAACCTCTCCCGTTCTTCAGGTGGCTGACATGCTCAGGATAATCTCCCTCACTAAAGACCCCGTTGTCGTAGAGAGGTTCCTCGGAGACGAAGTCCTGCCGGGGTAAGGGCTGCAGAAATAATACTTGTTCTCTTGTTATCTCCCAGATAAATAATATGAAATAATGAACGCCTGGTATCCTTGAAAATGTCTGTATAAAAATGGTTACAAATCTGGTTCAGTTTTGTAACAAATTACAGTAATTATTTAGAATTTCCTGTACTAGCAACTAGGGATGCTCCGATCGCCAATTTTGGGGCCGATCCGATCGAGTGGGCGGGGCCTATGGGGATCTTCCATTTAAAGTGATGTTTAAAACTCAGTTAATGCTCATTCACTGGAGCTTCCACAAACAACAACCAACATAATTATTACATTCAAATGAAGTACATCATTCAAGTTTACATTAACTTTGGAGAATAACACGGGAGAAATGAGTGGAAGCGCACTCTTTTCCTCTCTCTCCCTCTCCCTCTCCCTCTCTCTCTCTCTCTCTCTCCCTCTCTCTCTCCCCCCTCTCTCTCTCTCTCTCCCTCTCCTGACAGCCTGTCAGTATCTCATGCAGCTCACTGATCCAGTAGTGAGTGACCCGACTGAAGAATAAACATATGTATAACTAGTTTAGCTTGTTCCAGAGGTAGATGAAATAGCTAAGTGTGTTAGGTCTAACTCTTAGTGTGTGTGTTGCTCCGCTCAGCGGTCCGTCACAGCGGGTGGAACTGCAGCATTTCTGCTTCACACACACACACACACACACACACACACACACACACACACACACACACACACACACACACACACACGTTGCATACCGCTATTGAATTGTCTTTCGGACACACTTTTGTTTCTTGTTTTCCATAATTGTTTTTCAAATTGCGACTGTAAAAAAAGCGTCATGTTTGAGTTAGCGTGAACACTTTCAATTTGAATCCAAATATCATTTATCTGTGATTGTCTAAATATTTGGTGTGTCTGTGTCCTGGCAGGTTCCTGACGGCTGTCCCCAGAGTGCTGGCAGACGTGTACCACAGTCTGGGCACGCAGCTCCCCGAGGCTCTGGTGGCGTCTCTGCCCGCCGACTTCTTCAGCGACGAGTCGGTTACTAAGGACAGCGTTTCTCCCTCGGCCTCCTCCCCTCCTCTCTCCACACACAGCCTGCTCTCCGACGACAGAGATCGCCTGCAGAGCCTGAGGAACCGCTCCCCCGGCAAGAGGAGGTGAGGGGCCGAAATGACATTTGTGCAGTTATGACATCAGGAATCCTAGATTTATTTATTCCACACATGGCAGTTATTTTAAAACAAAACATGTACACTTTACAAAACATGTACGGTACACTTATATCTTATTTGACCTGGCCCTCAATACAATAACAGACATTTCAGTAAAGATGATGTTGTTATATGAATTACTTGAATGGAAACAGTAATTTATTATTTCTGTATCAATTTTATGATAAAGCCAGGACGAAAATGTTTTTAAAGATGTACGTATGTCCGTGACAGATGTACGTATGTCCATTTTTAAAGATGTACGTATGTCATGACTATTTTTTTTTTAGGAGTGGGATGCTGACTCGCCATCGCAGTATGACTGAATCATCGCAGAGTCTTCGCCAAATAGAGATCCCCAAAAAGACAACGAGAGCTGTAAGATGTCTAAAAATAATTCATCTGATTTACAACTTTGATCAGCTAATATTTTGATAAATATCTCTGTTTTATTATTTTGTAATTTTCTTTTTATTCAAATTGTCATTATTTTCATGCGGCCAAGGACCCCTATCACATGGTATGGAGCACAAACAGAATATACAAATCAAATGGTGTATGGCTAAATAACAACACATATTACTTAAACAAAGGAAGGACATTTTTAAATACTTCATTTGCTTAAATGTTTGCATACTTTAGGTTTTTTGTGTTATCTAAAGGCAGAAAGATTTTCAAATGTGGTTTTATTTATCATCAGCTTTCTGTGTTTTCCTGTGTGAAGACCAAGAGAGACTTGAGAAGACATTTTCTCATATGTGTTACATGGTTATTTAAACCAATCCAGATGATCTAACCATCTTTAATCTCTGCCCTTTAGTCCAAATCAAAGGGCTGCGTTGCTTTGGAGAAACCTGCTTCACAACCTCCACCTCAGAAGCAAGATACTCAAGGTACGTTCTGTTTTACAACTCATTTAAAAACAACCGGCTCAACTTCTCGTTTATAACAAAAGTCTTCTGGCTTTTATGAAAAAAGCTCCTCTGTTCGTTTGGCTATCAAGCATTTGTAGCATGCTTCCTAATGAAGAACGGGGACTGTCTGTTATTGATGTGTGTCTAAAACATCCTCAGAAAACGAAAACACACTTATACAGAATAACCCACTCTTCTTCAGTCCATTAGTCTGTATGTTGTCATCATTCACAGCTGTGGCCAAATATAGGCCTACGTCTGATGTAGGGCTGCACGATATATCGCTTTCTGTACAGTTAGGCGGGGCGGGAAGGGTAGCACAGTGAGTTGGGAAGCAAAACTCGGTTCCGAGTAGGAACAAATAACAATTGTCCGCTCCCCAGATTAATAAGAGTTGTGAGGACAGGAGGCGAGGCCGAGCCCCGCGGACTGCAGCTCCGTATCAGCTGATCGCTGCACGGCGCAGCTCAGCGTCTCTCGTCTCTTTCTACACACAGTGGATCCGCTGCCTGTTTAACAGCCTCATCTTTGTCAAACGTTCTTATGTTCTTTCTCTAACACGTAATGAAGGTTATTAAGCGTTTTAGCTCCTGTGTCGTTAATATTGACCACCATTTCCTTTATGAAGTGAAGCAGCCTCCCTGTCTGTGTCCTCGCGCTGTCCTCAAATCCCCGGACCCCCAGACTCGGTGGAGCACAGGGATGTCAGTATTGTTTATGAAGCAGGGTATAGAAAGTACATTATTGAAATGCTATTTATTAACTTTTACAAACAGTGAGCAGCTGGGCAGCTGAAGCAGGTGTATTGCAGGACATGTGTAAGCGTGCAAGCGTCTTTGAGTTGTAGAAAAGCGCTCGGCCTATAGGCTATAAATATAATAATAATAATAACTTTATTTGTATAGCACATTTCATGCAGGGGATTGCAGTTCAAAGTGCTTTACATCAGTAAAAAATAAGACATAAAATCAGTGTAAAACAAGCAGCAAGAGCAAAGCATAAAGTGGGATCAAATAATTAAAAATAAAACATGGAGAATAAAACATAGAGAAATAGTGCAATGTCAATCACAGAGAATAGTGCAGTATAATAGTGTAAAATCAGTAAAATGCTTTGGTAAAGAGAGGTTTTAAGCTGCCTTTTAAAAATACCTAATGTATTGGCTTCCCTAATATTGTTGGGTAACGTGTTCCACAGTTTTGGGGCGTAGTTTACAAAGGCTGCATCACCGATCTTCTTAGGACTCTTTCTGGTGACCTCTAATAGACCTGCATCTGATGATCGCAGTGTTCTGGCAGGTGTGTAGTTCATCAGAGAGTCAGCAATGTAGCTGGGTCCTTGTCCATTTAGAGCTTTGTATGTGAGGAGAAGCACCTTAAAATCAATTCTAAAAGTTACAGGAAGCCAGTGTAGAGTAGCTAAAACAGGACTAACGTGTTCCCTCCTTTTGGTATTCGTCAGTAGTCTAGCTGCAGGGTTTTGAATGAGCTGGAGTCTTCCAATAGCTTTCTTGGGGAGACCAGTGAATAGTGCATTGCAGTGTCTAGTCGGCTAGATATAAAAGCATGAATTAGCTTCTCTGCATCATTTTGATGTATGAATGGTCTTACCTTCGCTATGTTTCTGAGATGAAAGAAAGCTATTTTGGTCACTTTGTTTAAATGGGCGTTGAAGTTCAAATCTGAGTCCAGGATGACACTTTTTGGGGGGAAACAACGCTGTCATTTGAATGGCGGTCAATACAAATTCTGAAGTTTTTGCCAATCCGATCAGAAATTATTGAAAACCGTGGGTTTTTGGATCTTAAAAGAGCCTGATTACGATGGCCAGTCAGGCAAACAATTACATTAAAAGGCCCATGTCATGCTTTTCTTGTTATTACCTGTCCCCTTGTGTGTTATGTAGCTTTTTCTGCATGTGAACGGTCTGCAGAGTCACAAACCCTCAAAGTACACCCTGTAGCGAGTAAAACTCTAACGGAGCGTCCACATTACAGCTTCAAAAAAAGCTTGGAGCTGGGCGTGTCTGGAGCTTGGGGATGTTATTCAAGCAACACGACCAACAACCAATCACATGAATCTCCCGCCCCCGACATACAAAGCAAAAACCCCCGGGGATTTAATGCGAGCAATATATATATATATAAACTCCCCAAACAGGCGAAAACCTACAAGTTTCACCCCCTGTCTCTGCCACCTCCCTCCATGCCTGGTTCCTCCGGTTTGTATCCCGGTAGGTGAAGAGGGTCTGGTCATACAAAACCGGGTGATTGCTACGGCGATAGTTAGTTTCTCCTCCAACTTTTTTAGAAATATAAAAATGAACGGCGGGATATCTCTCCCAGCTTAGACGCGGTTTGATTGGCTACGGCTTCAGCTGTCAGATTTTCAGAAACGGGATTTGATTGGCTGGCGCTGGCTACTCCGGCGGAGACGGACCGCTCTGCTACCCACAATTCAGTTCGGCGAAAAAGCGAGGCTACGTGACGTCACCCCATTGAAAGTGAATGGGCAGATTGGAGTTTTCGACGCTGTAGTGTGGACGGGCCGTAACACAGAAAAGACCTGTCTACAGTATGCTGCCCCAGAACGCCTCGTTGGAGATTTCTCTTTTTCCATTGTTTACTACTTGGGTATAGTGACATATCGTCCGCGGAGCCGTTACGTTTGGACCAATCCGTGGACTTCCTCACACACACACACTCGGCAGGACGTTGCGAGGCTCGCTGCTGCGAGGAGTGGGACACTGAGCTGGCTCACTGGTGTGGGGTCGGCGAGACACCACGGAACTCAGCCTGGGCACACACTAACTCCCAGCCAGGGTGTGTGTGTGTGTGTGTGTTTCGCGCTGGATTTCGCTGTGTCTCGCAGACGGCCACTGGGCTCACAGGGGGGGGGGGGGCAGGAGCTTAGGACAGAGATGCTGTTTGAGAAACCAATCTGAGTTTGGAAAATTGCACAATATAAATGTATTTTAGTAGACCTCAACAATGGAATTATGATCAGTAGAAATGGCTCAAACATTAAAACAAATCCAGAGTTCAGTGTTTCTGTACTTCCTCTAAGAAAAAAGGACAGTAAAAGAAGAGCTCTGTGGCTTCAGGCTCGACCGCCGTTCAAATGACAGCGTTGGTTTCCCCCAAAAGTGGGCGGGGTCGTAAAGTGACGTAGACTCATCTATGGACATCGATCGCCTACTGCTATATTTAACCATATATCCAGCCCGATCGTCGATTTCCAAAGATGTAATGTAATTGTTTGCTTGTCTGGCCATCGTAATCGGGCTCTTTGAAGATCCAAAAATCCACGGTTTTATTACATTTCTGATCAGATTGGCAAAAACTTCAGAATTAGTATTGACCGCCGTTCAAATGACCGCTTTGTTTTCCCCCAAAAGTGGGCGGAGCCAAACGTTTGCCCGGAAGTGACATGCGCGATATATTTTTTTTTAGGACGTGCGATATTAAGTAGGTAAATGAACTCAAACACGTCATGTTATAATTATTTTGCTGCTTGCTACAAAAGGAAAACTCGCGCGGCTCTCATGTCTGGGGTTCTTGAGTGAGTGACATGCCGGCTCTGCATGCACAGCAAACCACCAATCACAATCGTTCTTGATCAGATCACAGCAGGATAACCGAGCTAGCTCAGCTTGTTGCTCTGATAACTTAAGATCCAGAAGTCTGTGACTAAAATCCTTCATCCGGTTAAATATCGTTAAAAAAATACCAATTGTATAGCATTAAAGTTCAAGAAAGGATGGTTTGCGGACAAAAATAACTGCCTTTTCTTCAATTCCTGTATTTTTTCATGTCGCAGGGGAAAGAATAGCGCAATGTCAGTTTTTTCCAATATCGTGCAGCCTTAGTCTGATGGACCTTTTTTAAGAATACAATGTCACTGGGTGTTTCTCAATCGCGAGGATGCTGGCTTGGTAGTCGCGTACTTCCAAGTCACTTCCTTCAGAAACTAAGCAAGTATGCTTCCAAGCCACGGCTTCAGAAAACGAAGAAGAATGGAACAGGCTAACAAGTGTGCCACTCTCTCTAACGGTTTCAATATAAACTGTACCGAAAGTAAATACCTCACGATGTCTATCTAATTATGAACTTGCTTTACTTTCACGGAACACATTTTTGGTGATAACAAATGTAACATATTTACCAACACATGTTCTACGCCACTACATACTTACATTTAAATGTGTGCTGCGTCGGTTCAGCCCCTCCGCAAGGGTTTTTTAAATTGGTCCGTGCGCAAAGCATTGTGGGGATTTTAAGGACGCGAAGTCTACCCATCGTGCAGCCTCGAAACCAAGGATGCGGCCTCGGTGGAATTCCAAGTATGCTGGAGATTGGAACAGTCCTTCGGCGGCACTCGATGACGTAGCATGCTTGAAATATTGGCTTGGAAGCCAGTATCCTCGAGATTGAGAAACGGCCCCAGACTCAAATCCAAGATGAATTCAGCTCTTTTTCCACAAAGAAGCAAACTAGAAAGTTGTTGAATGTTTTATACTTTAAGATGCAGTCTTTAATCCAGACCATATTCTAAATGTCCACAGAGGTGACGAAGGTGAGACGAAATCTGTTCAACCAGGAGATCGTTTCCCCTTCAAAGAAAGCCAAGATGCCGAGGAGCCAGTCTGTGTCCGCTGTGGAAGGTTTGAAACGCAAGAGTACTGCTGAATCAGAAGGTAAACCAAATTAAATAAAAGAAAATATATTGTAATTGAGGCAATGAAAGCTGACTTTTCATCAGAAGTATTTATGTTCAGATATACACTGCTACATTGAGAGTTTGAAAGCGTTAGATTTGTTTTTTTTTGCCGTAACTCAAAGGAATATCTCCCTTTTCAGAGCGACACAAACTTATGACAAAGAAAGTGTGTGAAACCCCGCACCACAAGCAAGGGTCAAATCGCCTGCTATACCGGCAGAAAATGGGAAGGTATGTATCTATCGACAGTCTGCCTTAAAGAGATTTATTGAGGGTTTTTTCTATCGTATAACTAAAAATAATTACTAATAAAAACCTGCCATGTTTTCATTTTTAGGAGATCTGTCCCAACTGAGGAGTGCATTGTGGAAGAGTCACCAGTAAAACCTGCAGACGGTATCTTATCAAATCGTTTTATTTTCCACGCAATGTATATTTACGTGGAGTTCGAAGTATATCCTGTATTTGTCTTTTTGTTTAACCCTCCGCTATCATTCCATTGGACTACGCAAATTAGTCATTCGGGACAAAAATGTCCACTGCCAAAAACTTTGATAAAAACATTATATCAAAAGGTTTTTTTCTCAACTTTTTTGGGTTCAATCTTTAAAGCAACTTCCGCCCTAATCAAAAATACCAAATATTTTTAGCATTTTCAGGATTTTAACCCTTTAAATGCCATTTTGAAGACATGAAATCGCTGTTGTTTTTCATGATAGAAACAGAGAAAATGATATATTTTCCATACAATAAATATCTGGAGAATGGCTTCTTTTTTTTATCACAGTCTTGGATATGTCAAAGATTAGCAACAACATTTATTTTTTTGCATTATTAGTTTTTGTACAAAATCAGATTAAACAAAAAACTCACATTAGTCATTCGGGACAAAAATGTCCACTTCCAAAAACTGCTATAAAATGATAACAGATTATTATTATTTTTACATTTTTTGGGGTTAAATCTTTCCATCAACTTCAGTCCTGATCAAAAATACCAAATATTAAATCATTTTCAGGATGTTAACCCTTTAACTGCCAGTTTGAGAACATGAATTTGCGTTTTCTATGAAAAACATGCACAAAAAGGCAGTCATGTTTTTTATCAAAGTCTTTTGCAGTGGATATTTTTGTCTCGAATGGTCAATAAGCGTAGTCGATTTGTTACACAGTGAATTAAAGACCGATTTGAAAAATGTAAATTGGAATTCCAAAATAGATCGAGAAAATAGCCTTGTTACAAAGAAATCAGGCCATTTGCACCAACACAACCAAAGTTATTGCAAAATGAAATGTGAAAAATTACCCATATGGATAAAAACGTCCACAGTGATACCGGAAGGTTAAGAACAAAAGAAAGTCTCCGTTGTTTCTTGAAATTAAGAAATAATCAGAGATATAAACCGAGCTAGAGTCTTGGGGTTTTTCGTCTTTTTTTAATTTAAGCATTTCAATGAACATAACCAATTTACTGGTACATTTAATTACTTACATTAGCTATTAACTCATTCTTGTGTGTAGCAATTCAAGATTAAAACAAACTGGATACTCTCAATTCTCTTCACATTTGATCAATTATTGTCTTTCCCTTAACTTACTCTTGTTGTGCTTTTTGGTTTTGTTCCAGACCTAAGAAGGAGCCCAAGAATAAAGAAGTTTGCTCGAAGACACTCGAACGTCTTCTACTCCAGTTCTCAACCTCGCTCGAGCAACCTGGAGAGAGCTCTCTCTGCCTCGCAGCTCTCTCTCAGCGATGGAAAGATCAGTGGAATAAACGTAAAAATGGTCCGATCTCCCATGAGACTTCTCTTCGGGGCGGCTGAGTCCCCGAGTCGTCTTTCTGACCCGCCGACTGCGACCAGAGCCACCAGGTCCCGCCTGCACACTGACTCCAGTGTGTTTGAGGTGAGTTCTCTCTTTTAGAAGTGCGCTTCATCAAAACACATCATGTAGTGCAGGGGTGTCCGAAATGCGGCCCGTGGACCATTTTGAATCGGCCCTCAGCAAGTTCTGAAAGTATAATGGAATACGGCCCACAAATGATACTTGTGCTGGTCTTATATTCAGGGTTCTTACGGTCATTAAAAACCTGGAAAAGTCATGGAAATTCAAAATGCAAATTCCAGGCCCTGGAAAAGTTTTGGAAAACAATATTTTTTATTGAAATCTAACTAAAGTTCCATCCATCCATCCATCTTCTCCCGCTTATCCGTGGTCGGGTCGCGGGGGTAGCAGTTCCAGCAGAGAGCCCCAAACTTCCTTTTCCCTGGCGACATCAACCAGCTCTGACTGGGGGGTCCCAAGGCGCTCCCAGGCCAGCGAAGAGATATAATCCCTCCACCTGGTCCTAGGTCTACCCCTTGGTCTCTTCCCAGCTGGACGTGCCTGGAACACCTCCCGAGGGAGGCGCCCAGGTAGCATCCTAACTACTAGAGCGGCTCAACTCCGAGTCCCTCCCTGATGACCGAACTTCTCTCCTTATCCCTAAGGGAGACACCAGCCACCCGGCGGAGGAAACCCATCTCGGCCGCTTGTATCCGCGATCTCGTTCTTTCGGTCATGACCCATCCTTCATGACCATAGGTGAGGGTAGGAACGAAAATGGCCCGGTAGACAGAGAGCTTTGCCTTCTGGCTCAGCTCCCTTTTCGTCACAACGGTGCGGTAAAGCGACTGCAGTACCGCTCCCGCTGCTCCGACTCTCCGGCCCTTCGCCCATTGTTCTCTCACTCGAGAACAAGACCCCGAGATACTTGAACTCCTTCACTTGGGGTAAGGACTCATTCCCTACTTGGAGTGGACAGTCCATCGGTTTCCTGCTGAGAACCATGGCCTCAGATTTGGAGGTGCTGATCCTCATCCCAGCCGCTAAAGTTGCATCAAATATAATTTATAGTTTATCTAATCGCTGAAATAGTAATACTATAATGATAATAAATACTGTATCGTATAGTAATGAAACTTAAAATGGTATTTAACTAACGAGGTATTTTGCTGGTGAGAGATTTGAGTTGCTTTAGCGCGTAGAAGCTAGTAAGCCTTTGATTTGTTTTAGATAGGCACGACATGTTTCATATGCAGACCTTATTTTCCAGCTTACCATGTTAAAATAAACCGTTTTCAGTGGTACCGCTGGGAGTACATTTTTTGGTCATGGAAAATTAGGTGAAGGTCATTGAAAATCATTGGTGAAAAAGTGTATGAACCCTGTATATTGTACTTCTTAAATGTATGTGTAAACATATATTACAAATTAGTATTCGTGTGTTAATAAGCCCACTTTTTGAATATATTCACTCAATTATATTTGAAAACATTTCCTAAATAATCTAACTTGATAAGAAAAAGCCCAATAACTTATTTGTATAACAAGCGTGAAATATACCCTTCATATTTCCCCAAATAATAAGCAATCTGAGGCTCCTGTTTTAAGGAATGAGCTGCCAACATAATAAATGAAACCCTCTGGAGAGCTGTGATGTATGCTGTTTTGTTTCTTTAAAGCATTTTCAAGTATCAAGCATCATTTACCTACATTTGATTGAGTTTGCTGTCTTAAAACGTAACTTATGAGGAAATATACCTCTAGTGCAGGGGAGTCAAACTCAAATACACAGTGGGCCAAAATAAAAAAAATGGGTACTAGTCGAGGGCCGGACTGGTTCAATGTTTATTGCAAAACTTATTGAAATGAACTTATTGCACATATTAAACCTGGAACTAACAAAGCTTAAATGATTGCCTATAAAAACAACATTAAATAATCAGTTGCATACATTTCTCATGGCTCTATCTGCAGCTTCTCCAGAGTCATTTCTTATGATCACATTTCTCCACAGGCCAACAACAGCTTCAAAAAAACGATTCCCCTCAAAGAACAAACCAAACATGCCCTGTTGTCGTGAGAGAGAAAGTGCAGAAGGAAACATCCATGTAAACTCAGGTTGCTGCTCTGTGATGCTAGTTCAAGCAGATACTTGGCATCTCATCTTGGGTGCAAGGTCATCAATGTTTGGGGTCAGGCTCTGAGCGGAGGAGACCCTCAGGATGGAGTGAAGGTGTGCGTGCAATATACCGACGGGCCAGATCTAATAGTAATTAAAAATTAACCTGCGAGCCGAAATTAAATCCACCAAGGGCCTGATTTGACACACGTGCTTTAGTGAGTGGCCCAGCCCTTCGTATATTTTTCTGTATGTGGCCCTTGTGACAAAGGTTTGGACACCCCTGTAGTAGTGGATGTAGTTCTACAGTCTGAATGTCTTTTTAAGTATGTGCTACCAAAGGGAAACGGATTCAAAACAATTACTGGACACAATGAACTAAAGAGCAGTGATTTCCTTCCTGAAACTGGCAAATTACTAAAGCATCTTTTCATTTTAACGTCTTTGTTTACCTGCATGTCTTAAAAATAGATATTCATGAATGTTCGTGTGGCTATTCTTGTAAAATTAGTATGTGGAGATCCATTATATTACAGTATTTGTATTCTTTCAGCCATCTTCACATACTTTTAAGATGGTGATCCATTCCTTTAATGTATTTAGCTGGATTTTTCAGGAGAAGTAGTAGGTCCATAAATAAAATCTTGATCAAGTGACATTTGACCTACTCTACAACCAATAGGAAAATATGTGCACGCTTTCTGGAGATAAACAAATGACCGAGGAGAATTTTGTCCGATGAGGATATTGAGTTTGTACGGAGCCCTGGAGGGTTCATAGAGAGAAAAATAAATAAAACGTGGCCACGCTTTAGTAACTCGTGCGCACGAGTTACTAAAGCGTGTGCACGAGTTACTAAAGCGTGCGCACGAGTTACTAAAGCGTGGCCTCGTTTTGTGTGTGTGTGTGGGCATTTGTTTGATAGTATCGTTCGTTCCGGTGCACTCCGGCAGGACTATAGCACATCGAGATTAAGATTAAACAAATTTCTTTCACTTGGGAATACACATATAACTATGGAGAACCAGATTTGTGTAAATTACTGTTCGTGGTAATTTGAAAACAAATGCCGGGGGTGTCGGACACACACAAACACACCGCACACACAGAGCGGAGCTGAGCACACACACACACAAACACACACACACATCATGCGCCCCGGTGATGGGACATATCCTTCATAAAACGAGGGGGAATACTCTGGTAGTTCGGTGTGTGTGGTTAAACGTAGCAGCCTCGATCTCTATCCAGCGGTTCTAATGAAGGGAAACGCAGTGAAGTAAACAGTAAAAGGCACCGCTCTTTGCAGCTGGTGCTGCTCTTCTCAGATTCTGCTGAATTACACGTTACTGCCTCCAGTGCCCTGTACGACGAAGCCAGTTCAACAGACCCTGGATATGTTTGATTTACCCGGCTTAACTAACCCTAACAAACGCGATGTCGCTAAGCGGTCCTACGAAGCTGGTTAACTCAGCAAATCAACCAGGGTTTCTCTGTCCGGCTGAGAGTGCGTTCACGTGAAAGGGACGGGGTTACCAACATTTGACCAATCACAAACATGGAGACGCGTGCTGACAGCGCAGCGTCATACTTCATGAATGAATAGTGTAAATAGCAAATCCTGCTTCGTAGTACAGGCCACTGGTGCCACAGAGATTTCATAAAGTGAAGGATGTTTTCCTTCTGTAAAACAGCTGTGGGCAGCAGATTCTGTGAGTCACGGACAGGAATACCTCAATTTAAATAAAACGAGGCCATGCTTTATTAACTCGTGCCCACGCTTTATTAACTCGTGCCCACGCTTTATTAACTCGTGCGAACGAGAAAGTAAAACGTGGCTACGTTTTATTTATTTTTCTCTCAATGAACCCTCCAGGGCTCCGTAAGTTTGCCATAATAACTAAAAAGGGGACTATATGTCAGTTATATTTACAGTTAGTTACCGCTGCCTTAAAGTTAATAATACATTTAATTTTATATAGCGCTTTCCTAAGAGCCGCTTTCACACCAAGTACTTTGCCGTACTTCGTTCCCAGCACTTAGTACCCCCATGGAACTAAGAGCCGATCGCATTCACACCGGAATAAGTTCCCTGAGGGCAGATTACGCAAATGAAGCTGCTGACGTCACTTCTTCTTCTTCTTCTTCTTTTGCTTTGGGTTTACTGGCAGGACGCAAACAACTTCACGGCCTATACTGCCACCCGAAGTCCCCGGAGTTGCCATAAGTTAGTCTCTCTCCGTTGGTGCGCGGGGTTAATGCTAATGCTAATAATGCTAATGCCAGCAAATACAATGGCGGCTTCAAACACTTTTCCGAGTTTTACGGGGCGTGGTTTGCAATCCGCCCAGCCAATCAGAAATTTGAACTTTGTTCTCCCCAGGAAAGTACCACCTCTCTAGCAGGCACTAAAAAGGGGGGGAAAGTTCTCATTAACTAAGTTCTCTTCTTGGTGTGAACGCAAAATCCCAGGTACTATCAGAACTAAACGGGAAAAGTACTCCGGTGTGAAAGCGCCTAAGTACTCAGTCGCTTTACAAGAATACAATTCACACAACAAACAAAGATGTCAAGTCAATTAGAAACATTACAAAGAAAAAATACAGAACGGAAAGCATCATGAAATGTCCGAGTAATGAAGTTGAAAAAAATGTTGGTTATTGCAGGTTTAATGACTTTTTTGTTTCTGTGTTTGTTTTAGAGCCCAAATAAAACGCCAACTAAGTCACCTGGTAAACATGGGAGGGCCACACATGGGACCAGAACTCCAAGGACCCCTCGTACCCCAGGATCCCCCAAAACCCCGCCTCGGTTCAGGATGCGTGTTTCCCCCGCTGCTCAGAGCCCAGTAGCAGGAAGCTCTCGTGAAGTAGGTATGGCTCTGAGAGGAAGTCCATTCAGATCTCCAGCCAAACGCGCTCTAGTGGTCGAGACACCGACTAAAGAGAGCCCTCTGAGGAGCCCGCTGAAGGGGATTCTCAGGACTCCGATCAAGGTCTTGGTTGAATCCTCTTCCGGGTTACATATTCTCAATAGCCCAATTACCCAGACTCCCAAGAAGAGCGTCACATGGTCTCCATCTCCTCGAAAATGTAGAGTGGCAGAGAGCAGCTCTACTTTCAAGGTGCCAGAGTCGCCGAGCGTTGCATCTCGCTCTTCTCCTACACTGAGAAACAAACTGTTCTGCAGTCCTGTCAAAAGCACAAACACTAAAAGGGACATTTTCAAGACTCCAGAAAAGACGTGTCAAGTGAGACTGGTGAGGATTTCTGAAACTCCGGATAAAGTTCTTCTGACACAGAATACAAATCCAAAGTCCTCTGAAAAACTTGACAGGATGAAAACACCTGAGAAAGTCAGTCTACTGGAAATGTCCAACCCTAACCCTCCACAATCCACACCACCACAAAACCACAACCTGTCACCTAAACCCAACACTAGAACTCCTTCGAAGACTCTTAGTCCTGATCGCATGGTGACTCGTTCTGGACGAACTCCAGCCAAACATGTAAACATTTCATCTCCATGTAAGCCAGTGTTTGCTCCAGCAGAAGGTTCTACCATTTCAGAAGGACCAGATAAATCAAGAAAGACTCCAGTAAAGTCCTTAAGAAGAACAAGGTCTGGTCAAGGTGCTGAAACCCCCAGACGCAACTTAAGATCCCAGTCTAGTGAGAATCTTCCCTCGAAACTAAACACAGAACCTGCTGAGCACTGGGAGCTTGTGGTGAAGGACATTCAGTCCGATACAAAAGACGAGGTACAAGCAGAACCTTCACAAACCTCTGAAACGGACTCTAGTCCCCACAGAGATTCCCACCACGTTGACTCTTCACGTTTTAACTCCATATACGATGAAAGTATGGATATTGTCGATGCTGCGGTTGTCAAGACTCAGTTCAGTGGAGGTATCAAGATGAACATCAGCTTTTCACGAAAGACCTCAACGTCCGGGGAAGACTTTTTGTTGAACATGTCGTCTCCTAAATCACGTCCGGCACTCCCGGGAACACCTAGCCGGAGCTACGGTTTCCGACAGACCCCCGACCGCCAACAGAGGGAAGCTGCAGCTCGCCTGGGTTACGGAAATGAATCCCCTCGATTTTCAACCCCAAGAGGTCCAGCTAAACTTAGTCGTCAAAAGAGCGTGGGTACTCCCAACCCTATGACTTACCAGGTAGAAATGGAAATGCAAACATCGGGAGTTCCTAAGCTCAAAATCAAACGCACAGATTCCATGAACGCGGGCGATTCGGCCTCAGGCGGCGGCCCTCGATCGGGAGCTTGGAGCCCCTTAGTTGGTGTGAAACCTTCTCAGCTGGAAAGCCCCTTGGCTCTGTTCTCTAAGCACAGAGATCCGGGATGTGTCTCACCGTCTCTCTGTACTCACGTCACCCCGGCAAAGATTACGCCTGGAAAAGGTGGGAGCGTACAGACGTTCATTTGTCAGTCCTACACCCCGACACACTATCCTGGGGGAACAATGTCTCCCATGATAGCAGACATAATCCCCCTCACTCCTTCACCACAGAGCGGAGGTAAAGCCACTCCAGACAACCTGAACAGCTGGCCCCGCAGGAAGAGAGCTCAGATTGGGCTGGGTGGAGGCAAGGATCGGGGCCTGAAGATGGAGCCTATGCTGGGGGAGTTGTTGGAGCAAGCTGAGCTCGGAGTTAGCAGACTGCAGGACGTCGAGGACACGGAGGAGCCGTCAAACAACAAAGCAGCAGGATCAGCTTTGACCTCTAAACAGTCTCTCCCAGCTGCAGCAGATGCTTCTCCTCTGTCTCCACTGGAGGACTTGTACTGGTTGGAGCAGCTGGGTGGAGCTGATGCTCAGGGAGAAGAAGATGAGGAAGACATCCTCTGGGCCACCGGGACTGGAGACGTCAAGTCAGGTAAAGCTACTGCTCAAACATTACAGCTCAAATGTTTGTTGAGGATAAAATAGGTGCACTGAGTCAACCCATTTTCCATTTGTGCCATTCTTATTCTTTATTAGGATCCGCATTAGCACTAGCATGAGCATTGGCTATTCTTCCTGGGGTCCTTAGACACACTAAACATACATAAAACAGCTCATAATTTCATGCAATTTACAGTGCTATATGAAGTGAAAACAATTTTAGCCATTTAAAATAAAAGAAAACGGTTCAAGTGAGAATGAATAAGAAATACTGTGGTTTTTGGTATTGCTTGCAGCTTTTAGAAAGTTGTTGTTTTATTCTCACTCCAATTCTTTCACTTTGACTCAAAACAGCTTCTATATTCTGCCCACGTATTAAATATGCAATGATACGAGAGGAAAGCAAGAACATTTTCATATATTTAAAGCTGTAACAAGTATATAGGATCAGCTTGATACATGTCTGAAATCAAATATAATGTTATTGTAAATGTGCTTTAATGAACTTGAAGTAAATTAAAGCCAGCCTTAAAAAATGTATATGGTAAAATAATAAAACCGTTATTATACCGATTCTGTTTTCCACACCTTGACAGTAGCGACGCCCCCCGGCTCCGCGGTGAGGAAGCCGGTGACAGCGAGTGGGATTTTGGCGCTCACTCACTCTCCGCTGTTGTTCAAGGGCAACGCCTGCTCTGCTAGTAAGAGAACACCCAACTTTAAAGGTAAGATCTTAGTGCTGTGAGCCACATGGTAACAAACACACTCTCACAGGCAGGTTTGAAACATCCCACATTTGTTCACACAACATTTTTAAATTGGATTTTATTAAGAAAACAAACACATTGTTGTTAATGATTTATGCTTATGCAATAAATCATTAACATATAAGTTATATCCATAAATGTTATTATAATAAACGAGATCTACTTGACTGCATACTAGGGCTGCTCGATTATAGAAAAATCATAATCATGATTATTTTGGTCAATAATTGATATCACGATTATTAAATACGATTATTCATTGACTTTGAAAACATCCATTTATTAAGTTAAAGTTAAAGCCTTTTATTGTCATTATACACAGAGTATAACGAGATTCAGAGTGCAACTCTGTCCCGGTGTGCAAAAAATACAAACAAATACATAACACTAAAAAACACGGCAATAAGACAGACAACATACAATCATACGGGGGAATAAATAGTTCAAAATATTGATATAAAAATAGTATATAAAGTGCATTAAAAGTGTGTGTATGTGTGAGAATGGTTACAGTTATTGCATTATATGTGGTGGTTGAGCAGCCTGACGGCCCAGGGGTAGAAACCGTTTTAGTCTGTTTGTCCGTGACTTGAAGCTCCTGTCTCTCCTCCCAGAAGGCAGCAGAGAGAACAGTCTGTGACCTGGGTGAGAGCTGTCCTTTATTATTTAGTTAGCTCTGCTGAGGCAGCGGGAGGTGGAGATGTGTTCCAGAGAGGGCAGCGGGAGGTGGAGATGTGTTCCAGAGAGGGCAGCGGGAGGTGGAGATGTGTTCCAGAGAGGGCAGCGGGAGGTGGAGATGTGTTCCAGAGAGGGCAGCGGGAGGTGGAGATGTGTTCCAGAGAGGGCAGCGGGAGGTGGAGATGTGTTCCAGAGAGGGCAGCGGGAGGTGGAGATGTGTTCCAGAGAGGGCAGCGGGAGGTGGAGATGTGTTCCAGAGAGGGCAGCGGGAGGTGGAGATGTGTTCCAGAGAGGGCAGCGGGAGGTGGAGATGTGTTCCAGAGAGGGCAGCGGGAGGTGGAGATGTGTTCCAGAGAGGGCAGCGGGAGGTGGAGATGTGTTCCAGAGAGGGCAGCGGGAGGTGGAGATGTGTTCCAGAGAGGGCAGCGGGAGGTGGAGATGTGTTCCAGAGAGGGCAGCGGGAGG
This sequence comes from Pseudochaenichthys georgianus, assembly GCF_902827115.2. NCBI lineage: Eukaryota > Metazoa > Chordata > Actinopteri > Perciformes > Channichthyidae > Pseudochaenichthys > Pseudochaenichthys georgianus. Next base: position 39,521,111 of record NC_047508.1, read on the forward strand.
TGGAGATGTGTTCCAGAGAGGGCAGCGGGAGGTGGAGATGTGTTCCAAAGAGGGCAGCGGGAGGTGGAGATGTGTTCCAGAGAGGGCAGCGGGAGGTGGAGATGTGTTCCAGAGAGGGCAGCGGGAGGTGGAGATGTGCTCCAGAGAGGGCAGCGGGAGGTGGAGATGTGTTCCAGAGAGGGCAGCGGGAGGTGGAGATGTGTTCCAGAGAGGGCAGCGGGAGGTGGAGATGTGTTCCAGAGAGGGCAGCGGGAGGTGGAGATGTGCTCCAGAGAGGGCAGCGGGAGGTGGAGATGTGTTCCAGAGAGGGCAGCGGGAGGTGGAGATGTGTTCCAGAGAGGGCAGCGGAGATGTGTTCCAGAGAGGGCAGCGGGAGGTGGAGATGTGTTCCAGAGAGGGCAGCGGAGATGTGTTCCAGAGAGGGCAGGGGGAGGTGGAGATGTGTTCCAGAGAGGGCAGCGGGAGGTGGAGATGTGTTCCAGAGAGGGCAGCGGGAGGTGGAGATGTGTTCCAGAGAGGGCAGGGGGCAGCCGATGGTTTGATGAAAACATCCATTTATTGAACTTTAAAACAAATACAAATAATAATTTGAACAGTCTCTTTTTAACTGTTGATTACCCTGAACGTAAAATTCAACTGAAAAACCAATACTAAAATAAATTATACTTTTATATTTACATTTAAATAAATAATATCAAAATAATAAATACCAATAAACAAGATCAACAAATATTTTGGAGCGCACTTCCACAAGCTACTAAATAAATATAAATATGAAAAATAAATGAGATCAAATATGTTGCAGTGCACTGTCACAACCTAGCAAAGCTAAATAATCGTTTTTTTCGATTATGTTTTCGTAATTGTGGCAGGCCAAAATCGTAATTGCGATTAAAATACGACTAATTGCACAGCCCTACTGCATACTACTGTGTTCAATAACAATCAGTTGTGAAACTATTTTAATCCGTCAACATTTTCCCACTCAACAAATGAGAATAAAATTACCTTAAAACATTACTGACATATGATCAGTAAAAGTAATCTTTTATTTTATTATCTTTAATTATTTCTTCTTTTATTCGTTAGGAAGATGCTCAACTATCGCATATAGAGCTGCAGTTCGTATATAAGTTGACAAGCAGAGAATTAATAAACCCTTTCATAATAAAGTCATTGTTTCAGTAGTGTTTTTAAGCAAAGTGCCCCAAGACTTATGGTTGTGGCCTTATTTACACCAAATAATGTTATTTGTAGTTGTCCAGATAAGCGTATAGTTCATTGCGCTATCATTTGAAGGGCCTTTCAGACAAAATGACCAGACAACCGGATAAATCATTTCAGCTTCCTTTACTCAGGGGGTCCGCGGGGTCTTAAAAGGTATTAAAAGTTGATCGATTTAGCGATAAATAAGGCTATTAAAAAGTATTAAACGGCATTTTCCAAGGTATTACATTTTGTATCTTGTTTTCAATAAGTATCTAAATGGTCCAAAGAGGTTGTATTCTACAGTCTGCCTGAATGTAATCATGGCGTAGGTGTGGAGTGTATTGATGGCATCCCGTTGGGTTTGACGTCATCTGAACAGGACATCGTACGCTCACTGCGTGATAGCGCGCGAAGGTCCGTTTACGCCGGTTGTTAAACAACATCGTTATGGGGAAATGCAAGTCTGCGTCCAAATGGTTGGAAGAGAAGGAGGAAGGACAATCGATACTGTATATAGTCAATGTGAGGTGAAGTGTGTCGCCAAGGTAACCGGTTAGAACTCCAAGTGGAGATGAGGACTTAAAATGTATGGAAAGGGCCTTAAAAAAGGTCTTACATTTGACTTCAGGATTCCTGCATATACCCTGTTACACTACATACCTAACACTCATCATGTTTTCCTTATCTCTGTAGATGAAGCAGCGTCAGGGAGGAGGACAGAGGTGGAGGGAGTGGAGGTCTCTCCCTTCAGCCAGTCAATCAGACGGGCTGACACAGGACGGTCCTACAGCAGGAAGAGGCTGCTGCACTGAACAACAAACATTGTCCGTTGTGTTTCACTGTGAGCCTTCCTCTCACACGCTTTGTCTGAGAGAGCTTTTGATGGCAGATCTGAAGGATGTCTTTCAGGCGCCACTTGAAAGGCTGGAGCATGAATGTCCTAACCAGCTGTTTCTGTTTCAATGAGGAGATTTTATTATGTTAGGCACGTTTAGCTGTGAGTTGAAAAGCTAAGCAGTTCTTTCAAGATGTTTAAAATTGTTCCTATTAATGATTTTAGCCACCCAAGTCTCCTGAAGCTCAAATGGTGATATTATGTCATCAGTGTTTTGAAATAAGCAATTTTACAATCAAGTCTAAATGTGTTGCTCTGAATATTCATGTTTATTTATTAGTCTGTTTTTCTGTCATAGTCTTGCTTTTTCTGTGAAAGGGAAGGGCCCAATGATTGATTCATATTGTTAATACCTTATGTTGCAAATACTTTATGTAAATAAAAATCTGTTTTCTTAATTATGGAAGGAATTTTTTGTATTCATACCATCACTGCTAGATGTTTGTACAGAGTTTAGTTTCTTCTTCACAGATCTGGAAGTAGAAAATGTCCCTCGCTCATGCATACAGAACAGCTTGAGCTGTGATGTTGCAAACGCTGCCGTGACTCAACAGCAGCTTCAAAGTCCTGCCACGTACTGTAGGATTATATTAGGGTATGAACTCTTGACTTCTCTACAACATTAACATTGTTGTTTGGTACTTTCAGGACGATCCCCCTTCAATATGAAGCCATGCACATGAGGAAAGTCCACTTATTACCATTTCCTTACGGTAGACCTTACTGAAGCTCAGCGCAAGTTCTTTCAGGAAGACTGGGTGTATATACAGTCACTCCGCAGCTGCTTATAATCAGCTCATCACGGGCGTTCTGTTAACCTATTACATTCACCTCATTCTCCAGCAGCCAATCAGCGTGCTGCAGCCAAACTTTAAAATGGTTCTCCTCTCTCTTGCAGTCAGCGTGATTTCAGGTGTTCATGCTGCCGCCTCCCCATCCACCTCCTTTCATCTCATCCAGTGCCAGGAGAGTTAACCCAAAGACCTCATCACAGCTCATCAAATCCAGATCTTCAGCATCATCACCAGTGTCGACCCCGGGGGGTTCCCTATGCTCACGTCTGCATTTCCCCCTTTAGATATATATACGATTTCAGGATCCGGGTCTAATCGCCAAAGACTTAATGTTACGGCTGCTGCCTTCCGGGTCGTCTTTATTGTATTAACTGTGTTAATGTGTGTTGCATGCAAATGAGCTGTGCGATTGCCCTGTCGTGATTGGCTGCCATCTCCTGGTCCGCCCCCTGAAGATTGTGATTGGAGCACACGGGGCCCGACGCACAGCCGGCACACACCTGCTGGAGACGACTACAAAGCTGGGGACAATCCTCACTCTGGAGGGGTCTGTTGAGTGAACAGACGCCTCTCGCTACTTGCTCTTCGTTCTGTGGTTAACTTGTGTGGTCTGTGTCTGGTAGTGTGATATTGTGTGTGCCTAGAGTAGCTTAGTTCGAGGTAGTGATGGCAAAATGAAGCGTCGAACCACTTGGACAATTGTGTTGGAAATAGGTTCATTTCTCGAAGCTTCAGTTACAGCGACCTCTCCTAAGTGTTTCCCAAAGGTTAAGACCTGAAAGACAAACATGACTGTAATCATCAGTACTGAAAGATTTCAATGTGTATCCTTCCAATGTGTTATCAATTAACTATTTATAACATTACCTGTGGATGATGGATTGTCAACATTTGCTGGTGCCGGTTGAGCTGATGCCGGTTGAGTTTTGAATCTAGGATCCAACAGTGTTGACAGGGTCAATGCAGTTTGGCTCTCGGTGGTGTCAAACTTGTTTTGCATATTTGACACCATGTTCTGTCCCAGTAGTTTTGCGGCTTGTTTTTCCAATTGTGTCGTACAAGTATAGCATTAACATTTTCGTCATTGGGATTGTGAAGCTGACCGTTGAGCGGCCCAGACCAAGCAAGGAGGCAGAGGCAGAGGCAGAACGTCCAAAAATATAACCCGACGTGGGCATTTATTAAAATCATGGGCACAAAGTTCACCGCCTCAATCCTGCTGTTCTCCTTGCACACATCCTGCAGCCACAAGGATCTCTCACACACACACCCAGCCCTCTCAACAGACAGAGAAACAGAGCCTAAATACACACACTCTAATCAGCACAACAAGACACAGGTGAGGGGGGAGGAGACAACACAGGACACCAGGTGCACACAATCATCAGCCACAGACAACATATACTGTGCAATCACGCTAATAAAGTGCCATATCACCCGGCCTGAAGCCATCAGTCCAGGGATGATCTTGGATCCTGAGACTAGTGATGGCGAGATGAAGCCTTATGAAGCTTTGAAGCTTTCCAGCCAATTGGTTCGCAAAAGGCTTCATCTCATGAGGCTTTATCATGGGCTTCATTTGAACACAAACCCCCTGTTGGTCAAAGTGTGTAAAACAGGCAGATTGGACATCTCAACAGTGTGCTCTATCTCATACCGAGTTCCCAATGAGTAAAGCCTTAGAATAACTCTAAACAACGAACATTAAATCATATTTTCATGTTAACAATATTGTATTTATTACAGTTTAATGATTGTGATTGAAAATCCTAAGGAGGCTGGTAAACATTGCAAAGAGGGGATTTGTATTCCTTAATAATATTCGTAAACTTAACCATGTTGTAGCCTGAGAAAGGCTAAACCATATCAAATAATACATTTATTAACTACATTATCTCATTTAGCTGTAGCTTTTATAAACAACAAAAAATACGTATTGTTCAGTCGTTGAACCAGGAACCCTGCGCTCGTGAGTCAACTGCTTTCCAGCTGAGCCACAGCACACACACTAAAGCTCCCTGAAAACACTGGACCATATGTATTCTTGTATTTATTGATGTTTTTATTCCTACATTTATTTATGCTTGTATCTATTTATAGCATACTTATGACATGTTCCGACCTCTATATGAGTGAGGGTCTGAGCTCTCTTGATTCCATCGTGTCACCGGGCCCGGGTACAGGAGGGGTAATATGGTTCTTAGTATACATCCATGGGTATTATGAGCGTTGTGGTTCAACGGTTCAACCGATCTGAATCGCTTCCTGAAGCAGTCACGTGGTATCGACAGGCAGCGAGGCTTCGTTTGTCATCGGTGACGTCACTGGCCCAAAACGATACAAGCCTCGGTATGTGCTTCACAAAAAGCTTCGGGGATTACTCGACACACGCTCCGAAGCCTCGGCGCAATACATAACATCACTACCTGAGACTCTCTTCTCCTCGGAGAGTTCCACTGTTGCCTGGAAAAAGGGGGAGAGCAATTGCAGGCATGCATCTGCTGTTTCATAGTCTTCAGAGGACAGAGGTCTCACATCTGTTTTCAGCATCGCAAGAGCTGCCCCCACTGACTGCCTCTCTTTGAAAAGGCGTTGTATCATTACAGGTGCTCTTCCAGCGGGTGTCCACTTCCTGAATAAGCTTCAGCACAGGGCGATTCATCTGCTCCTGAACTTCTCTAACAAATATAATGCCTTATGATTCACTAACAAACACAGTGGGGTTTGCAAATACAAAACATGATCTACAAACTAATGCAGATAAAAAACGTATATATCAAACATTAAATGTTTAGAATAAATCATGTTTCAGATATAAATTCAGCAAGTACACAAACATATTTACCTACTGTGTTTGTAAGTGTATCATAAGGCATTTGTAAAACGTGTGTAATTTGTTTGTGGAGTTATGGCAGGAAATTAGCTCCATACAAATCAGCCATGACTCGCAGTTGTTTTAATGATATGATCAGTGGCGACTGGTCATTAGGGGCAGGTGGGGCACAGCCCCACCTAGTGTCAGCAGAAAGTATTAAAATAATGATTACAACAAAATGCAAAAAATAAATAAAAATAAAATAATAAATAAAATAAATAAATAAATAAAATATATTTTAAGATCATGTTTAATCATCTGATTCGTCTGTACATTGCTGTTTTAGTCTGTGCTCTTCTAATTAGTGTCTACAGTGTGACTATTGAGCTGTTTAGAGCCATGTGGGACGAAACCTGATCATGCCCCTCCCTCTGACTGTCTAAGTCAATGGTGACTGTAAAAACTACACTGCGCATGCTCAGAGTATTTTCCTATTTAATGTGTGTGGCAAAAAAATAATGACCATAGGGGCAAAGTGCTGCCATCCCCACCATACGTCATCTCACATAATTCAGAGCTGATTGGCTATAAGTACGTGTGCCGCGAAAAGTGTGGTGTGTGAAGAGGAGGAGAGAGAGCTGCAGTGAGGCGTCCTAAAACCAGGAAGTAAGCCGCGCATGGCTTCCCTCCACAAAAAAGCAACGAGATTTCTCCATAGGATTTTAGAAAATAGCTCAAAATAAGATCTGTGGGAAACGTAGCTGTTAGATAAATGTACGTTTTGTTCAGCCGGATAATATCCACATGTCTACCCTACTTTATCATTTTCGAATAAAAAATCTATTGATTAGATTAGATTTATGATAGACTTTTGAAACTACAAGAAGATAAGGAGGACTTTTACAAAAAAGTAATAGAGATTTTTGTCCAGAGGGATAGGCAAATGGACTTAATCTTCAAGTCAAGGTAAGACTGCAATTTTATTGAAAATGGGATCTTACTAAGAGAAAACAATTCAATATTTAAATGATAAAATTACATTTTTTTGGGTATCCTTCTGTTGAACTGTCTGTTTAAAGATAATTGAAGCATCAGACAAAAAAAGCTTTTGAAAATAATATTATATTTTGATTTAATATATTTGTAAACCTGAAGAGTCAGTGCCAGTGTCTCACCAGCCATGAACCTCTCTGCAGAAGCTTATATTTAGACATCTGAGTTTTTTGTGCCCCACCACTTTTGTACATATAGAAACGCCACTGGATATGATGACTGGATTGACTTTGTGATAAATTGTGAAGCTGAGAAAGATTCATTATTCCTGTGAAAAAGGGGAAAATGGAGGGACTGCATTGTGTGTTTTTGGCCTGTGGGTAACACCTCAGTGGAATATAAAACCTCCTCAGTGCAGGACCCCTGTTCACTCTGATGTCCTTTAGTATTCACACCACGGACTTCTCCACCACTGTCAAGATGGCCAATTTACGATACGTGACTTCCTGTGCAAAGCAATTTTCAAAATAAAACCCTTATCACCCTTTTGAGGGAGCGTGCAAGTTAAACAGCATATAGATAAAGGAAATGCTATGAGATGCCCTTTGAAACATTGATTTTTGTTTTTTAGGAATAGATGTATCTATGCACGGAAATCTATATTATTCATTTCTAGCATTGTCCTATTTTGCCATCTGTCTTTTTTGTAAATGTAATGTGACCTCAGTTTTAAAGCAAGTTAGAATGTTGTGCTTTCTCATCTATCAATTCTTTAAAATAAGGTTATCCTTACTCCTTGTGAAGGACCAGGGTACACACAAACTGGGAGAGCAGGTTGACAGAAATAGGGATTTTATTTACCCCAAAAATATACAGTTCTTTGAGGATAGGTAATACAATCAAACCAATAAGAAAACACATCATTATACAACATAAACTCTCTGAAGCCTAAGTACAACTGAACTTACTAATAACTTCAATAATGTTGAGGGCGCCACTCCTGAGACACACTGACTTCCTTCCTTCCCAAACTGCAGGTCTTTATAACCAGCTGGCCAGTCCATAGTTGATTGCAGGGGGACAAAGACATTGTTCTCTAAGTCGCTTTGATGGAGAAGCACCACGAACACCCCTTGGGTTTTAAGTGAATGGCACAATCCAACCAGGAAGACACATCCATAGGCAGGGGTGATTCAGCAGCTCTGCTTTTTGCTAGGAGAACACTGACAAAAGTTGGAGTAACACTTAATTAGTTACAATTAACAATGTCTACATCCGACAACATTGTGTGTACTCAATCTGGTCAAATAAAGTTGGTTAGAAGAAGTGTCTGGTTGTATGTAAGATGTTAGTCAGATTTAAGAAACTTTTAAGAGGTGTTGTTGGTTGTGAGGCCTGCAGTTACAGTCTTCATACTCATGCATTCAAACATCAGTGGTGTAAAGTAAGTATTAAGAACTGAACTTAAGAACACTTTACAGGTACTTGTACTTAACTTGAGTAATCGAATGTGTTGACACTACTAGGTGTACTTTTACTCCACTAAATGTATGTAATACCTTTGGTTTTGGTTACTTTGCAGATCTCGATTAATGATGGTAAATATAACCAAGTGTTAAATCAGACTTTAGTTCCACCTGGAGTAAATCCACAAGCTACCCTGCAGTATACAAAGTCATTCAAACTAGCTGCACATTCACCAGCTTCAATAAACTCTTTAATGTTCAATAATTATAAAACATGTCATATATATTATTCTGAAATGGGCCAATCTGCATAATGAGTACATTCAATTTTGGGAGTTTAAGTATATGTTGATGCTGATACTTTGGTATTTTTACTTGAGAAGCATGTTGAATGCAGTACTTCAACAGAATATTCCCACACAGTAGTACTTCTACTTTTACTTAAGTACACAATCTGAGTACTTCTCCCACTTCTTGAAAACATTATCTTAATCATGCACCGTGCAGTAAATAATGGAAATGCAAGTAAAGTACCTCCATTACCTACCATATTCTGTTTCTATTATATTTTATTTTATTTACTTGTACTATTTTATCTGTTTTATTGTGTTGCATTGTTGGAGGAGCCTCAGCCTGTGACTTAATATTGTAATTGTCATAACTACACTGTATCTATGCGCACATGACAATAAAAGCCTTGAAACTTGAAACATGAATTGTCTTTTGTTTTGAAGGATGTGTTTCCGGTATGTGTTTCTCCGTCCATCTTGACGCCTCTTCGGTTACTCCGGTCATTCCATCAGAGGCTCTTCATCACCTGTCCTACCCTCATCGTGGGAATAATACACGTTATTAAACATCAAAACAGAGACAAAAATACAAAAATGGCGAGCAGCTTCTCCAGGATCCTGACCACCCGCCAGAAGATCGGTCTCCTGTCCGCGATGGGGGGCTCAGCGACGGCTGGGTTTCTGCTGCACCGGGAGCATGTCGGGGCTGGAGCTCCGGTCCGCAGGAGTTACCCCGCAAGGTAACGTTTTTATTAACATTGTATGTCCTTTCGATCATTAATTAAGAAGTCCTGATTATTATGCATGTTGTGTAATTTACCTTAATTAAAGAACATGGTGAAAAAGGCTGGGAGGACATGAAAGTAATGTTAACAGCCTGAAAAAACATGACATTAATACAAGTAAAACCTACAGTTATCACTTAATTGTTTTAAAACCATTGCCATTTTTTTCTATACTTTCTAAAGTCTCTTTGGGTGTTATGAAAGGCGCCTCCAAATAAAATGTATTATTATTATTATGTTCTTATCTCACGGTAGGAATATGCATTATGACTCAGATGCACCTCTCGCTCACCTTAATGAACCGACATCGATAGCTGTTAAGGCTGTTGTCCAGTAGGGTACAATAGGGATTTTTTTGGGAACCAAATGTGGAAAATCACGTCAAAATCCTTAATAATTGCCATCAAAAAGAGGGCAAAAGATGCATGCATAGCCCTCCTGTTATAATAATGTATTCAATCCGGATTAACTCAGATACATATGACTCATAACTTGTGCTATAGCTGTATAGATGGCATACTGATGGGATGGCTGATGCGTACGTGTCTAACTACATGTCGCATTATAAAGCATTGCATATAAAAAGGTAAATAAAATGTGATCTGCTGCTCAGATAAAGAACCCTGCCGTGTTACATTGATTTACATGCATTTCCTGGAGACTTATCCTAACCTTAACCATAACCAACACATGCCTAACCCTTACCCTTAACCTAACCCTTACCCTAACCCTAATCCTAAACCTAACCAAGTCTTCACCCTAAAATTAATGATCCCCCTCATGGGGACCTCCAATTTGTCCCCATAAGGGAGGCCAGTTCCCACACGTGACTATGTAAACAGATTTAGGTCCCCACAAGTATAGTAATGCTAGACCACACACACACACACACACACACACACACACACACACAGGGCTGGACTGGGACAGCAAATCGGCCCTGGCATTTAGACCCAGCCGGCCCAAATCCATAAAACAAACAAATAGTAGCGGTTATTGACAAGAAGAATAACTCAGTATAATTTAAAAAAACGCTATTATTATCCTTTTTACGTACCAGGGGCAAACTAAACTAATACATACAACAAGTATGTGTAACTATCAATCATTAGAAATTAGACCTTCAAACCCTCTCACAAAGCGAACAGTGACCGAGCACTAATAGGGGGGTCTGATGGTGGTGGAGGCGGGGAGGGAGCGGATCAACAACTTGAGCAGCTGTCAACTCAACATTGTAAATAACCAACAAAAGACGATCACCGGTTCATCTTGTTTTTGGCTTGAGAATAGTTTGGGCAGCGTAAGAGCGTGAGATTGAGAGTGAAAGCGTGTGTCATACGCTAGATGCGTGAGAGTTGGCAACCCTGCATTACCTGCTGCAGGTGGGGCACCAGTTATACAAGAGGGAGACAATAGCTGTACTTATTTTTTAATGAGCCACATGCCATGATGCACCAACTTCAGACTTCCTCACAGAGCCCCTCCTCCACCACACACGAACGCGCACATGACCAATGAGGGCACAAGATAAGTTTGTGCACAGATGGAAGGCTGACAGGCAGGTAGGCCAAAGCAAGTTCCCATCAGCAAAAACACGTGGGTTTGCTATCCTGGCTCCAAAATGGTGGAATGAGCTCCCCATTGAAATCAGGACAGCAGAAAGCTTACACATCTTCCAGACTGAAAATTCATCTCTTTCGACTCCACTTCGAGCGATAGAATTGTTAACAAAGCACTTATATACTAAAGGACTGGCTTATCTAAAGCCAGTTGAGTAGCACTTGAAATGTTTGGCTCTATGAAACCTGATGTACTTTATGATTCTGTTTTCTTCAAGGTTGTGTCTTCCTGGTGGAACGCACTTATTGTAAGTCGCTTTGGATAAAATCCTCAGCTAAATGCAATGTAATGTAATGTCTGGGGGGGTATGCCCACCCCCCAGAAGAAAAGTTTTAAAAATAACCCCTTAAATGATGACTTCTAGTTAATTTAAGGGGGGGGGACCCTATAGTGCCCTGCCTCCCCTTTCTATGACAACACGATAGAGATAGGACCAGATGAGTCTACAGGATGAGTCGACGGCATCTTTTCTTGGGCTTGTTTCTCCCACAGATTGACGCTCTGATATGACTCCCTGATAAACACTGCTATGTCATTGATTAGGTTGAAAAGTGTTCCACATTCGATGACATTTTGGGAGGTTTCAGCCAGGACAAGATTAAGAACATGAGCATAGCACCACACATGGACATGAGTGGGTGACTGGGAGGTCATCAGTGCAGAGAATCCTTTGTACCGGCCTTGCATATTGGATGCTCCATCCGTTGCATTACCTATACACACATGCCCTTGTCCAGTTTCAGATGCTTGAAGTATTGTCCGGTGGATGCGTGGCACTTCACTAAAGCCACAAGCCTCTCTTGCACAGTCTCATTGACATATTTTAAGATTACTGAACACTGATCCTGAGAAGTTATGTCTTGTGTTGTGTCCAGCTGAACAGAAGACATTCCGGCCTTCTGGACATCACTGGAGATACTTTCTTTGATTAGACTACGAACAGTTTCTATGATGGAGTTAACAGTAGTTTTGGAGAGTAGGGGGATGAGAGACCCTCTACCTTTTGTTCCACTGGATTGGTGCAATTTCTTGCTCTTCTCTACGCAATCATCCAGATGCTCTTTTAACCAGACATCATACTTTCCTAATAAAAGGATGAGCTCCAAAAAGTTACCGTGGTCCACGGTGTTGTCAGCTAGCATATATGCTCCCTCATTCTCCACCTGCCTGGACTTTCACCACACGCTCCAAAACCTGACGTCTCTTTCGGACTTGTTCCCTATGAGCAGACATCTGACTGCCAGCAAACATGCTTTCGATGTCTGCTTTAGAGCACCGTAAGAAAAAAGCTTCAGCATAGGTTGAATGTGTAATGCTCTTTTTGTGCTCCTCTGTACGCTGGTGTGCGTGCCTCCAATCTGACATTCCAGTTATAAAGACATACAAAACAAAACAACATATGACGTCCCTTGCAATATGACGCCACTTTCTGCTGGTGCCATCTTTACAGGTGAATACCGTCTGCACAACTGGATTTCTGGTATGTTGTTTTGGGTGCTGTTCTAAAAACATCTGTAACATAGATGGCTCGGGGCGGGCAAAGTAATCTATGTCCTCCTGCTCTTTGCTCTCCTCACTCTCCTCCTCTGGGGTGCTACCTGGCTCAACACGATGATACAGAATGAATGGATTCCCTGATGGAGGTCCATACAAATAGGCATTGACATAACAATACCACACAGTTAATGGTCAAAACTACATGTGTGCCTCCATTTTTTATCTATTTCTATATTATTCATTCTATATATTGTCAATCAAAACTACCACAACAAGCTGACTATAAACATTTTCTTCAGGTCCCAAAAGACCACTGTTGCCCTTATAACCAAATAAGTAAATACACTAAACAGAACAAGCTGCCAGCTGCCAGTAATGGTTCATGAATGTTGGTTAACTTTCAATGAGACAACGTATCAGAGTCCCATTAAGCTATATTTTAACTTGCCAGGGAAGACCTAAAAAAGCCAGCTTACTAGCTTGGAGGCTAACGAATGTTTCTCTTATAATATTTGTCTTATTAGTGCTTCATCAAAGGGATATTAATGGGTTCCAGAATTACAGAGTATCATAACCTTAATAATAATATTTTCCTAATTTTCTTAGCTTCTGCTTACCGCCAGTTCTCCTCGCTCTCCCCACTCGCGCTGATCTCTCTCCCTCTCATCATCTTCCTCACCACCAATATCGGCCACGGGTTAGAAGAAGATGGACCTGCACCTGTACTAAACATGTCGGTTATTTTGACACAAGCGGCAGCATCAGCACGAAAGGCCTGCTTTTTTCTTGCCCGCAATTGTTCTGCTCCCCCTTTTCGCTTGGCCTTCGCCTTCGCCATTTCTAACTCGAACTTTTTTTTTTCTCGAAAAAAAAGGAAGTTTGGCTTCAACGGCCGGCTCACCTCCTGGGGGCGTGATTTAATGATGCACACCGAGCGGCCCAAAGGGGGAGGTGATTAAAGATTTGATTGGGCCGGCCCAGTGTCAATTACTAAAAACATTTAAACAGAGGGCCAATATACCCGTCTTATGGGCCGGGACTTCAGAAAAAAAAAAGAAATGACGTGTCGGCCCAAAAGGCACGTCGGCCCACCGGGAAAATGCCCGGTATGCCAGATGGCCAGTCCACCCCTGCACACACACACACACACACACACACACACACACACACACACACACACACACACACACACACACACACACACACACACACACACACACACACACACACAAGGGGGGGGGGGGGCGCAAATTAAAGTTTAAAAGTCTCAAAAAAGCTACAACTACTGTCACAAACTGGATGAATGTGAAGTATGTTGTTAAAGGAGGATGAAAGCGTAATTAAGGAGCACTATTGGAGTGACTTTGATGGTTATTGGACTCAGGATTAATTCATTCTTCTGTATGAAGAAATGAAAGGACGGCGGAAGTGGAAACAATTCACAAAGGGATTAAAACGTTTAAAACACATGCTCAAAGTAAGCCGGATTTTGCCGATGTGTTTATGTGGATTCAAAAGTCGTAAATAATCTACAAAATGGAGGAGACCGATCTGATCGGAGCAACTGTGACAAATAATCCAACTGAAACCAGAATGGACAATGATATGTTTTAAAAATTCGCTTATCCAGAAAAGCCTGGTTTGGACACTTTACGGGCAGAAGAAACATTTCCATTAAAGAAAGAATTATACATTTCTGTCTTTGTATGCCTTTAATACTAACTTGAATTTGTATTCTAATTAATCAATTATTTTTTATATTTTATTGTAATGTAGAGACGAGGCTTTTAGTGACAATCATGTATTGCTTTACAATTATATGTAAAAAGAAGAAAAAAAGTCTGAATATGATATTTGGCCTCAAATCACCTGAGGCCTGGCGCCCCCCCTGCGATCTTTGGCGCCCCCCCAAGGGGGGCACTCCCCCCAGGTTGGGAACCACTGGTCTACTGTATAGATGTTGTGTTTATTTTGTATTTATTACATTTTCAACTAATGTGCAATGTCTCGTTAACATGCTGCCCTAATTTGGGATAAATAAAGTATTTAAACATTTCCTTAAAGTACTCGTTAGCTCCATTTAAAGTCGCATTATTGGATTATCCTTATTTCTTATGGTCAAAGAAGCACGTGAAGGTTCTCAAGATGGAGATGATCTTTATCATAATGGTCAGTTTCATCTATAAGAAGAATGCATATATGTTGGATGAACGTAGTGGATTGAAAGTATAATATTTTCCTCTGAAATGTGGTAAAGATGAAGTATAGCATGAAATGGTAATACTCAAATACAGTAAGTACCCCAAATGTGTGCGTATGTACGTACTTGGGTACCTTTTCACCACTGACTAAAGTCGTTGACATTGGTTTGGAGATTAGTCTTTAGGCGCCAACCTTTTGTCTGAGTGACCCAACAGGAACTAATGCCTTTTTCTTATCAAGCCTCATTGACACAATTACCAGGCACCATAATCACAATCTAACTTCATACCCACAGTCCTGCCAGCCGTATACGCCCAATTCCATGTTACTATTAATCATTAAACGTAGAGTCGTGCTAGGGTAAAGATACGGCTGATGGAAAAAATACAATTTCTGCTTATGCTGATGAATCATTTTGTTATACTAACTACACTAACATCAAATATGTATATGGTTTATTCATATAGCAGGTTTATTTATGATTGATAGCTGCGAAGATCGCCTAAATTCAGTGTTGAACAGTGAGACATCCATTGTTCCTAAATATATCACTATCGACCCTAACAAGGGCAGATTGATACCGTTATGAAATCATGCACGAACAAAAGTACACCAATGTGCATATTAGTGGACAAATTACCGTTTTTTTGGATAATTTCAATCTACATATTTTAGCCTTGCTTATCTGTTGGCAGGCAACAGGAACCCATAAGCTACTTAGTCTGTGCTGCTTTGGCAACTTTAGACTTTGTCTTGCCAAACCCAATTGAATTCCATCCCTCGCCTTAAGAAGGTTTTTTTGTTGTGTTTGGATAAAAGCCAGTGTTTGAGAGCAGGGCTTTTTGTTTCCACTCTACCCTGCCTAAAGACTAAATAATTAATTTAAAGACAGCACCGAATATGTTTGTGTTTTCATCAGCAGGATTAATTTACTCTAACATCAAAAATGTAAAGACCGTCTTCTCTATCAGGACTGATGAAGGATATTTTTTAACATCTCGTGTGAAACATTGCACAGTGTCTTTTCTGCCTGTCAAATGTAATACTTGAGACATTCAGGTGTCTTCTTCAACATACATATATATTTGATTATAACTCAATTTGTTTTTGTAAATATACAATATATTACCAAATGATAAAAACCTGGTAAAAAATCCAGGGAAATGTAATTCTGCAAGTTCCTTAAATGTGTGCATTCAAAATACATTAATATGAATGAATGTATTATTGGGTTTGGGTAAAACACATTCCTGAGCCTCTCCTTGTGTATCTGATACCATCCTGACCTCAGCAGAGAGAAAAAGCTGTAATCCGCATCTTCAATGATTCTTCCAGCATTGCTCTTGCATCACCTTGTATAATAATCCTGTATGCAGGGTAGAGTGTTTTGTATTTCAGCCAAAACATACCCTACGCTGTTATCATTACCTCAAATAAAACGAGTAGACATATTTTGCAGCAGGGTGTTCAATAGCCATAAGGAAACAGTTAGCTGTGTACGTGCCATGTGGAAGTGTCCTTGAATGACTCACTCACTATGCACCTGCTCCAAGGACACAGCCCTGTGCCCACACTGCTAACAAGTCTTTTTCCCCTCCCTTAACGATCAGCCATATGTTATCTTGAAATGTGTATTTGTGCAGTGCGGAGTACCCTGACCTGCGCAAACACAACAACTGCATGGCCTCTCACCTGACTCCGGCCATCTATGCCAAGCTGGTTGACAAGGCGACTCCCAACGGATACACTCTGGACCTGGCCATCCAGACGGGAGTGGACAACCCCGGGCATCCCTTCATCAAGACTGTGGGCATGGTGGCAGGAGACGAGGAGTCCTACGAGGTCAGATATCATAGTTTCCAAACACACAAATACACACACAAATACACACACACATACGCTCCTTACCTTTCACTAGAAAGGGTTTGCACATGTCCAAGGGTCATCCTCAGGAGCACTAGTAGGAGTTTGCACAACACTGACAGTCTGAAGAGCAAACAATAACATTTATTTTTATTTTTATAGAGGATAGACTGATTTGAAATGGGAAAAGAGAGGGGGGGGTGTGCAGAAAAAGCCCATAGGCCAAAGTTGAGCGCCAGTTCAGTAACGCCAGCTATACAAGTCCACCAACAGAGGCATCGACTGCTGTCAACAGGGAAAGCAGCAAAAAGTGTTTTAACAACCTTTAACAACTAAGAGGCCAACAAAATCAATACCATTTTAAGTGTAAGCCACATTTAGAATATTTGTTCCACTTTACGACAAGACGGCAGTCAGATTGTAATTTGACCTTGCAGAACATGTTAGTTGTTGCTTTGATCAGTTAGTTAGTTAGTTAGTTAGTTGTGTTAATGTGTGATGGTAAATCCGATCTAACTCTTAAAGTTACCAAACGTTATTGCATAAAAAATGTTAATTTCTTGGGTCTGTTTCAGGTTTTTGCAGACCTGCTGGACCCTATCATCAAAGAGAGGCACAACGGCTACAACCCAAACACCATGAAGCACCCCACCGACCTGGACTCCAGCAAGGTGTCATCTCACTGTCAACACAGAACTTCTTATTGTCAGAAAACTAAAATCAGTTCTATTTGATGTTTCTCATTGTAATGAGGCCACACCTCAGGCCACTATGATTATAATGTATTATTCTTATTCATTTTCTCTCTGTGCTTTTATTTAAGTAATTGGCATGTAAGCTGAGATATACATAGATATCTTGCAAGCATGATTAAAGTGAGATTATTGTCACCCATGGAGAGATGTAGGTTATATGTGCAGTAACTATTCTGCACACATTTGTGTACGTCCTGTATGCGGGTGTATGTTGCATGTATATATGTTATGTCTGAATGTTTAACAATAACTTCCTGCCCTTGTTTCAGATCCACTCGGGCAACTTTGACCCACGCTACGTGCTGTCGTCCAGGGTGAGAACGGGCCGCAGTATCCGCGGGCTGAGCCTCCCCCCCGCCTGCACCCGGGCGGAGCGACGGGAGGTGGAGCGAGTGGTGGTGGACGCGCTCGCCGGCCTGAAGGACGACCTGGCCGGGAAGTACTACAGTCTGACAGTGATGACCGACGCAGAGCAGCAGCAGCTCATCGACGTGAGTAATGTAGTTGCTATGGACAATCTTGCACTTATGTACATTCCCAAAGATATTATATAAGTGACTGTTATTTTGTATATATAAATTGTTGTGTTTTTATCTGTGTATATGTATAACTGTGTCTGTTGATTGTGTATATATAGGATATACATATTGTACACATATTTGTATTCGGGATTGTGGGAAACGGTATTTCGATCTCTCTGTCTGTACACACAAACTGAAAGATTGACAATAAAGTTGACTTTGACTAAAGCAAGGAGGATGCTCAGTGCTTACTATGAACATGTTGCACATTATCGAGGTACCACCTTTTTACTTGCAGTGCTATTGCAACCCTTAAACTCCTGCTAGTCACAATAATTGTTTGTATAAAGAAAGGTGAGCAGTGTTTTAGTAAACAACCTTTTGACAAAATATTTTTATAGAAAGCCTTAAAGTACAAGTTCAATGTTATTCATAACCAAAAGTCAAGTGAGATATAACACTAGAACATTTTACTGTATCATATCAAACTCTAATGGTAGAAGTATTGAATCTACATGATTGGTCGGAGGGTCATGCTAGGACACTTTCAGATATGTACTACAGTCTGACACAGATGACAGACGCAGAGCAGCAACAGCTCATCGATGTGAGCAAATCAGAGAGGCTGCTATGTCAAAGTCAACTTTATTATCAATCTTTCAGTTTGTGTGTACAGACAGAGAGATCGAAATACCGTTTCCCACAATCCCAAATACAAAAATACAAATATATATAAAAATATGTATAAAATATGTATATCCTATATATACACAATCAACAGACACATTCATACATATGCACACATTAAGATAAAAACACAACGATCAATACAAAATAACAGTCACTTCAATATCTTTGGGAATGTACATCAGTGCAAGATTGTCCATAGCAGCGTAAAAAGTGTCTGGTGCTAGATTTGAGTGTCTGAGTGTGTGTGGGGTGTTATAGTCCAGTGGCCCCCATGGACCATGATGATGTTGTGCATTATGTTTAATGTCTGTTTCCTTGTATCTTGTCTTGAATATTTGTCCTTGTTGATGTTGCAAATGGAGCTGCTGTGATGCAAGAACAATGTCCGATTTGAACTGACAATACATGTATTATTGGATCGTTGTATAGTATTGCATGGAGGTACCACTTGTGACTTGCAGTGCTAATGCTAATGTAAACTTGAGGGGAAAAAGGAAAGGTTAGCAGTGTTTAGTGAAAACCCATTTGACACCTTTTAGATATAACAATAATACATTGACTGCAGTTTTAATAATAGAACAACATTGGTTATTTTTCTTATTAAACAAACTATGAGAAAGATTGATCATGTTATTGAGTAACCAAGTTTCACACCTTGTTTCTGTCTTCATGTGATAAAACGATCCAAGTTAGCCATTGATGTTGGCACTTTAATATTAAAACGTCTGTTATCTGTATTTACAATAGGACCACTTCCTGTTTGACAAGCCTGTGTCTCCCCTCCTGACCTGCTCAGGCATGGCTCGTGATTGGCCAGATGCACGTGGTATCTGGTGAGTAATACCTGATTATAAAAGTTCTGATTGAGAAAACCTTATTCTTCTGAAACTTCAAGACAAGGCAGGGTATTATTAGCAAATATTAATTCTTTCATATACGTACACTTGCTACCAAAGCAATTGATCATGCGTGAACTGAAATGGGTGCATGAACAATTTTTCCAGAACTAATTTAAGATGTGAATAACGTTAACAGCTCACGGTCATTTTGTTGTAAAGGGTCCCAGGATAGACCCTTGTGGAACTCCTCAGAAAACTTTCTTTCAAAGGATGTAAATCTTTAAATGAAAACATAGGAGCTCCTATCCAAGAAGTTCAAATTAAGTTACAGATCACAAATGGATGCTATTCTATATTGTTTTGTGTGTGGTTTATCGTGGCAAAATGTGTTTCTGGAGACACCGTCTGTGGCAGTTATATGTATAGATAGCATTCTCAATTCCTACACAATTTTCTCGAAAGGTGCTAGTTGTCTCTTACATGGTGGTTATTTTTTGACCCGAGTAACATAATCAGTTATCTGAGACAGAGGGCATTTCATTTGATGTTTGTTTTTTAAATTGATTTATTCTCTGAGGTTAATTCGGACATCATTACATTACATTACATTGCATTTAGCTGACGCTTTTATCCAAAGCGACTTACAATAAGTACATTCGACCAGGAAGACACAACCTTGAGGAAAACAGAATCATATAAGAACATCAGGTTTCAAAGAGCCAATCGTTTCAAGTGCTACTCAACTGGCTATAGATAAGCCAGTCCTTTATTAGTATATAAGTGCTCTGTTAGCAGTTCTTTGTTAGTCATTCTATCGCTCGAAGTGGAGTCGAAAGAGATGAGTTTTCAGTCTGCGCCGGAAGGTGTGTAAGCTTTCTGCGGTCCTGATTTCAATGGGGAGCTCATTCCACCATTTTGGAGCCAGGATAGCAAACCCACGTGTTTTTGCTGATGGGAACTTGGGTCCCCCTCGCAGCGAGGGTGCAGCGAGTCGTTTGGTTGATGCAGAGCGTAGTGCACGTGCTGGGGTGTACGGTTTAACCATGTCCTGGATGTAGGAAGGGCCAGATCCATTCGCAGCATGGTACGCAAGTACCAGTGTCTTGAAGTGGATTCTAGCAGTTACCGGAAGCCAGTGGAGGGAGCGGAGGAGCGGCGTGGTGTGGGAACATTTTGGAAGGTTGAAGACCAGACGAGCCGCTGCATTCTGGATGAGCTGCAGAGGTCGGATGGCACATGCAGGTAGACCAGCCAGGAGGGAGTTGCAGTAGTCTAGGCGTGAGGTGACGAGAGCCTGGACCAGAACCTGCGTCGATTTCTGGGTCAGCTGTGGGCGTATCTTCCTGATGTTGAAAAGCGTGTATCTGCAGCAGCGGGTTGTAGCAGCGATGTTTGCAGTAAACGACAGGTTGTTATCTAGGATCACACCCAGATTCCTTGCAGTCTGAGTCGGGGAAACAACAGAGGGGCCGATGTTGATAGTTAGGTCAAGAGAGGGACAATCTTTTCCCGGAAGGAAAAGCACTTCAGTTTTGTCAAGGTTGAGCTTGAGATGATGAGCGGACATCCACTGAGAGATGTCAGCTAAACAAGCAGAGATGCGTGCGACGATCTGGGTCTCTGAGCGGGGAAAGGACAGAATTAATTGGGTGTCGTCAGCGTAGCAGTGGTATGAAAAACCATGTGGGCTAATGACAGATCCGAGCGAGTTTGTGTACAGGGAGAAGAGGAGAGGACCAAGAACAGAGCCCTGAGGGACCCCTGTAGTTAATTGACAAGGGTCGGACTCAGACCCTCTCCAAGTAACCCTGTAGGTGCGGTCTTTGAGGTATGAGGTGAGGAGGGAAAGTGCAGAGCCTGAAACTCCAAGTTCTTGGAGAGTGCGAAGGAGGATCTGATGATTCACCGTGTCGAATGCAGCAGACAGGTCCAACAGGATGAGGACAGAGGAGAGGGAGGCTGCTTTAGCAGTGTGCAGTTCCTCAGTGACAGCAATGAGAGCAGTTTCTGTGGAGTGACCTGCCTTGAAACCAGACTGGTGCGGATCCAGAAGGTTGTTCTGATGGAGATAGCAGGAGAGTTGTTTAAAGACAGCGCGTTCAAGTGTTTTAGACAGGAACGGGAGGAGAGAGACAGGCCTGTAGTTTATAACATCAGACGGGTTGAGAGTGGGTTTCTTCAGGAGAGGGTTTACTCTCGCCTCCTTGAGAGTGTGTGGAAAGTGACCAGAAGTTAGAGAAGTGTTGATGAAATGGGTGAGAAACGGTAGAATATCAGGAGCGATAGTCTGAAGGAGGTTTGAAGGGATAGGGTCCAGAGGACAGGTGGTAGGGCGGGCAGAGGTAATGAGGGTAAGAACCTCACTTGGAGAGAGAGGGGAAAAGGAGGTTAGTGTGCCGGTTGAAGGTGGCTCAGGTGATCCGGCGGTGAGTAGGGGTGAGTCAGAAAAAGAAGCGCGAATGTCGTAAACCTTTTTTTCAAAGTGGTTAACAAAGTCGCTTGACAGAAGGGAGGAGGGGGAAGGGGCTTTGGGGGGGTCCAAGAGGGTGGAGAAGATGGAAAATAGTTTTTTAGGATTGGAATAGGAAGATTGGATCTTATCTTGAAAGAAAGTGCTTTTTGTCTGAGAGATGGAAGCAGAGAAAGAGGAGAGGAGAGCCTGATAGGTTAGGAGGTCGTCACGGTGTTTGGATTTCCACCATTTCCGCTCTGCTGCCCGAAGGACGGTTCTATTAGCACGCAGTGCGTCATTTAGCCAGGGAGCAGGAGGGGACTGACGAGCCTGCCGAGATGTGAGAGGACAGAGAGAGTCCAGAGAGGATGAGAGAGTAGAGAGGAGAGTTTCTGCAGCAGAGTTTGGAGGCAGGAGTTGGAACGAGTCAGAGGAAGGGAGGGCTGAGAGCACCGAGGAGGCAAAGGTAGAGGGGGAGAGGGAACGAAGGTTACGGCGGACAGGTGCAGGATGAGAAGAGATTAGTTTGTTATGTTTGGAAAGGGGTAAAGAGAATGAAATGAAGAAGTGATCGGAGGTGTGGAGCGGGTTTACAGAGAGGTTAGAAGTAGTGCAGTTCCTTGAGAATATGAGATCGAGGACACTGCCAGCTTTATGAGTCGGTGGGGACGGAGACAGTGAGAAAGCAAAGGCGGTTAACAGAGATGTTAGTTCGTCTATCTTCCCCGTCTGGAGGTTGAAGTCTCCGAGAAGTACAGCGGGAGGGCCGGTTTCAGGGATGTGTGAGAGGAGATGATCTAATTCATCCAAGAAGTCCCCCAAGGCTCCTGGTGGACGGTAGAGAACAACAATGGTCAGTTGTATAGGATGGGTCACAGTGACGGCATGGAATTCAAAGGTGGAAGGAGTGAAGTTAGGTAGCTTGAAGAGGGAAAAGCTCCATTTGGGAGAGAGCAGGAGACCAGTGCCACCTCCTCTGCCAGTGGGTCTGGGTGTATGGGAGAAGGAATATGCTGTGGAGAGAGCTGCTGGGGTGGATGTGTTGGATGGAGTAATCCACGTCTCAGTGAGAGCAAGGACATCCAGAGACTGCAGGGAGGCGTAGCCAGAGATGAAGTCAGCCTTAGGAACAGCTGACTGGCAGTTCCACAGGCCGCCTGAAACTAGGTGCTGGATCTCAGTGGAGCACGTGGGATAGACGAGAGCGGGCCGGTTATAGCGATTAGGAGATACACGGGGCCAGTGATAATTGCGAGAAGACACATGAACAGGAATGGAGAAAATACACATGATTATAGCATGAGGGGCTGGAAAGCTAAACAAAAGAAAAATAAGAATAAGACACCAGTGATACTTAGCTCAAATTAGAGTAGGATTTGCCACCCTCGTGACTCCCGCAGGACTCCAATGTCTTTGGCAGTCTTACTCCCACAGGACTCCAATGTCTTTGGCAGTCTTACTCCCACAGGACTCCAATGTCTTTGGCAGTCTTCGGCTGTCTAACGCTGCCGCTGACGCTCAAGAAACAGCTGCCTAAATGGACGCCTGATTGCTGAGTTCTCACAGCTAAGGTGCCACGCCCCTCTAGTTAGTTAACTCTCAACAGCTGATGGGCGACAACGCAGAGGGGTGCGTATTTAAATGGAGCCCAGACAGAAACTGGACGCAGTGACAGTTTCACGTGGACAGATCTGAGATTTAAATTCTCTCAAAAGTGCCCTTTTAGCTACAACAACTACAGAACAATTATACAGAGTAGAATAACTGAAATAGAGAAGTCTAATTAAACAAGATTATTACTTACAGCGGTTTCTGCGTCCGAGGAGGTGTAGCAGCCAGGTCAAAGGAGTACACTGAATTAACTCGTTTTTGAGACCGCTATTTAACTGCTTTGTCAGCTGGGAACTGGTTTCTCCAGCTGTTTCTACACGTCACGCACAATCAACGCAGAGGGGTGCGTATTTAAATGCAGCCCAGACAGAAACTGGACGCAGTGACAGTTTCACGTGGACAGATCTGAGATTTAAATTCTCTCAAAAGTGCCCTTTTAGCTACAACAACTACAGAACAATTATACAGAGTAGATTAACTGAAATAGAGAAGTCTAATTAAACAAGATTATTACTTACAGCGGTTTCTGCGTCCGAGGAGGTGTAGCAGCCAGGTCAAAGGAGTACATCAGCTATGATTTGTAAGAACCTTTGTCTGAAACTGGCTGCAGTTCTTTAAAAAGAAATCCTCCAATTCTCCCAAATCAGGCAAATTGTCCAATGCCTATAGTTTTTAATATTTATCATTTGTAATGCCTTTCAATCTGGAACTTTCTGGCATTTAATGACCTTTACATTTAATTTATTGCAGCAGTAATGTCCTGATTGCTAAGGCTATGGTAGAAATGTATAAGCGATGCAGACAATACTCCCTCAGCCCTGAGTTTCGGCTTGTGTCCAAAAATAGCCCAATGCAACGCCTCAGCCAAACAAGATCAATCAGCAGCTCCCTCTCCTCTCCCTCTGCCTCTCCTTAATAATTCACCTTCACTTCACCCCTCCCTCATCTCTTCTTTCAGGTCTATTGGCAGCTTTCTCTTTCCCTGTCTGGTTCCGTCTCCCCTCCTCTCTACTTTCATTTTTGCACTTCCCATATGTCATGCTCTACTTTCTCTCATTTGTGCATATCATCCCCCACACTTCTACTTCATCATGTTCTTTTTCTGTCATCCTGTTCTACTTTTTTCGTACTCCTCTCTCTTCCTTTCCCCAGCCGGCTGTTTTCTTAACCTATCCATTACCTTATTAAATCCCTAACAATGTTAAGTAGGTCAAGGTGGACCAAAAGTCTTTGTAGTGCCTGACAGTGGCTATGTGCACTTCACAATTTATAATCTCATGTGTAAAAAGTTCACAGCTTGCCCCCTAGATGGATGGTAGGAGAGGTCATCGGGTCATTAAGGTCTAATGGATGCTTCCTCTGGGGAGCATGAATGTGTTCAGCAAACGTCATTCTACTTTGCTTTTCACAATTGTTATTTAATTATTTGTAAGTAGAAATATTATCTCTACTGTTGCAGTTTAGGAAAGGTCATTTTTAATCAATGATTTTATCACTGAGCACAATCTCGATTTTATGTTTTAATCTGAAACTTGGATAGACCAAAATAACAGTGCAGCTGTTCTTATCGAATCAACCCCTCCCAATTCTAGTTTTACGAGTCAGGAAAGAATGCATAAGAAACCTTCAATGCAAGAAGACAGCTCTGTTCCTAAATATCTATAGACCACCCAAATACTGTGAAAGCTTTTTTGATGACTTTACTGAACTGCTGTCTATAGCTGCATCATACTTCGGTTAAATTGATTCCTTGCGTCCCTCACTTGCGTCGTTTCCCTGCGACTAGTCCCTCCCACCAGGGAATCAAGGAGAGACGCAAGGAAACCACGAGAAGCAGGGAAATTAGTTTTAAGAGCAATGAGACGTCCTTTCCTCCGGAGCGTCACGTGAAGCGACGTCCATTTGTAATGACGCCGCACAGGTGATTGTCTGACAGCAGCCAGATCAGTGCATGCGCTGCATCGTCCAATCAGTGAGCGGTACGCAGTAAGGGGGCGGGGCGAGTGTCTGAGAATTTCACCGGAGGATGGTCTGGTAGTTCCTCGATTATCGCTCCTCCGTTATCGATCCTCGGTCCTCCGGCAGAAATAAGGCCACTTCCGGTGATACCGAGCCCGAGGAGCAAGGAAATGAAAAATAAGAGAAGTGAGACGCACCCTATAGTGTGTATTGACTTTGACCGTCTAGTCATTGTTGGTGATTTGAACATCCATGTTGACAACCCCCCCACCTTCATGTGTACTCAGGTCTCTCTTGAAAATAAGATTGAGTGTTTAATATCTGTAATATGATGAATACATATAGAGTCTAAAAATCATTTAGTATACTGGAGAACCTTAATCCCTGCAAAAATGAATCCATCCCACAGTTGTTGAACTTTGTATCACCCTCCATAGAGGCCCATTGCTGAGATAAACATGTCAATACAACACTTTTTAAGCGTTTCTCTTTTGTTCACAAAGTGATATTTATGAGTTTTTTTGAGTAATCCATACAAGACATTTTACTTTGTTCTTTTTACTTGATTTTTACAAGGATGTCTAGTTCCTTTTAAAGTAAATAAAATCAATAGCACAGTGCAGCCTTGCAGACTACTTTGAGAAACCCAGCTGTCAATGACCTGCGGCGGAGCATTTTATCTGATAACTGATGGTTCATAGTCTCCTTTCTACTTATCAATGTCACATTGATCCATTAATAGATAAACCAAATCTTCCATCAGTAATTATTAACTTATCCTACAATAGGACTTTATGAATAACTCAGCCTGGGGGAAATGTTTCAAACATTGATTTGTGTGTAACAGGGGTCTCCAACACGTTGAAAGTAGCTCTCGGATGACGAAAGGCCCCTGGTGTATAAAGCTTCATATTTGTATTTGGAGTAAAAGGAATCTGTGTTCAAGAATACTGGTAACTGAATCAAAATAAATGCCCCCGACTGGGTGCTGCTCCTCGATAGTTATAATGGGGCGGATAACCCTAACCCCCAGGGAAAGACATTGTATAACTCAATATTACATTATTGCACACAATGTACAACAATATTTTACATTACTGCCGATTTGTATTCCATATTTTATTCCATTTCTTTGTAAATGCTGTTATATTTTATATTTATTATTTTTTATATTTTTCTAGTTCCCTATCTGTGTTTTTAAATCTTGTTTTAC
This sequence comes from Pseudochaenichthys georgianus, assembly GCF_902827115.2. NCBI lineage: Eukaryota > Metazoa > Chordata > Actinopteri > Perciformes > Channichthyidae > Pseudochaenichthys > Pseudochaenichthys georgianus. Next base: position 39,547,580 of record NC_047508.1, read on the forward strand.
ACCAAGACACCAAGTCAAATTCCTCGTACGTGTAAACCTGCCTTGTAATAAACCTGTTTCTGATTCTGATCATTTATCTCTGTGCAGGCACAACAACGAGAAGACCTTCCTGGTGTGGGTGAATGAGGAGGATCACACCAGGGTCATCTCCATGGAGAAGGGAGGAAACATGAAGCGGGTCTTTGAGAGGTTCTGCAACGGCCTCAAGGAGGTAAAGCTGTGTTTGTGTAAGAGTTTGGACTGTTGATGTTAAGAGGAGAGAGAGAGAGGCTGTGATGAAGACAGAGGACACGGTACTTTCCATTATTTTAAGGTTTTTTCCCCTTATTTGTATTCTCTATGTATCTAATATATCTCAGGATGTTACTGAATAAAAAGGGATCACTGTGAACGTGACGTATGATAGTACACGTTGAAGATCCAAAGGGGATACTGAATGGCGGTTCCGATTGATCTCAATCAGTAAGGCATGACGCAGACCCAACGCTTCGTTGCTCTGATTGGCTGTAGGTTTATTCAAATTGCATTCGAAGGCATTTTGATCTGACCGCGGCCGCGCTGATATTATAACGCTAGAGAATTTCCACACCTTTAGTGAATAAAACTCGCCCACTACTCTTAGACTATTCCTTGCACCCCTCTTCTAGCATAAGCCTGAATGGTCTCAACCATATTGCATCAGTAACGTGCACTTGTTGTTACAGCAGGATCAGTTTCTCAACATTTAGCATTTTGCTTATTATTTAATTTAATTTGCTTTCTTTAACATAATTTGTCATGATGGGGCTAAGGTGGGGCTAAGCCATTTCTTGGTATGGCTGTAGCCTACCCCAGCCATACCCTGGCGCCGCCACTGACTGTAGGGATTGTTTTAGTTTAATACACAGTTAAAATGTCTCATTACCCATAATCCCCTCTGTTTCAGCCCTGTTTCCAAAGTGCTGATTCTCTGTATGTTACTTTAGATGAAAATAAGGAGCCCCTCCCCACGCCCCGCTGTGAGATATATTGTTACAAAGAACTCAATGGTGCTCTAGGAGGAGATTCAGGTGATAAGGGGGGGGGGGGGGTTACCTTGGTTGCTGATTGGCTAATGGTTACACAAGACAACACATCGTTATGACATCATAAAGTGGCCAAAATCTGATCAGCTCATTTTCAGACAGGTTTTTATAGAAATGGATCAAAAAGAGAGAGAATCTTTGTTCCTGAAACTTTCAGAGTCTCTTTCCACAGAGGGGACACATGTTGATGTAGAAGAGACATGGAGAAGAGGGGACACATGTTGATGTAGAAGAGACATGAAGAAGAGGGGACACATGTTGATGTAGAAGAGACATGAAGAAGAGGGGACACATGTTGATGTAGAAGAGACATGGAGAAGAGGGGACACATGTTGATGTAGAAGAGACATGAAGAAGAGGGGACACATGTTGATGTAGAAGAGACATGAAGAAGAGGGGACACATGTTGATGTAGAAGAGACATGAAGAAGAGGGGACACATGTTGATGTAGAAGAGACATGAAGAAGAGGGGACACATGTTGATGTAGAAGAGACATGGAGAAGAGGGGACACATGTTGATGTAGAAGAGACATGGAGAAGAGGGGACACATGTTGATGTAGAAGAGACATGGAGAAGAGGGGACACATGTTGATGTAGAAGAGACATGAAGAAGAGGGGACACATGTTGATGTAGAAGAGACATGAAGAAGAGGGGACACATGTTGATGTAGAAGAGACATGGAGAAGAGGGGACACATGTTGATGTAGAAGAGACATGGAGAAGAGGGGACACATGTTGATGTAGAAGAGACATGGAGAAGAGGGGACACATGTTGATGTAGAAGAGACATGGAGAAGTGGATTTTGCATAATAGGTGACCTTTAATTGATCGCCTGTGTGTCTCTCAGGTGGAGCGCCTGATCCAGGAGAGAGGCTGGGAGTTCATGTGGAACGAGAAGCTGGGGTACATCCTCACCTGCCCCTCCAACCTGGGCACGGGCCTGAGGGCCGGCGTGCACGTCAAGCTGCCGCTGATGAGCCGGGTAACACAGCAGCATTAATAGAAGGAACAAACTATTTATATTCCTATTTCAGCAGATCATGAGGCATCTTTTGTGCCACGATATTACTTGTTTCGCACGTTAAAAATCCGAGCTGCTGCATGGTGTTTTAACATCAAAGTATTACGTTCTGATATTATAAATAGTAAGTGTCAAAAAAGCATGAAATCTTATTGATCTTTGCTGTATAGTATTTTCTCTATTACAGATAAGTATGAGTTCATTCTGTTTCATCTCTACTGTTTATGTCTTTTACAAAAGGCACAATTAGTTGTTAATAATGTTAATAATAATGCATTTTATTTATGGGCGCCTTTCAAAGCTCTCAAGGACACCTTACAGAGCATAATTAAAAACAAGCCACAAAGAAGGTCAAACAGTAATTCGAGACTTAAAAGACAAAGATTTAAAAACAACAATCAGTTTAGAGGAATTATGATGTAGAATACGCCAGTTTGAAAAGGTGGGTTTTCAGGCAGGATTTGAAGGTTGAGAGTGAGTCCACATTGCGGATGTCTTGGGAGAGAGTTCCAGAGACGGGGGGCAGAGTGGCTGAAGGCTCTTGACCCCATGGTGGTCAGAAGGTACAGTGAGTTGTTACAGCAAAACATGGCTCACCTACATTTTCATAGTGCAATTCACTGCTGTTCTAAATATGGACACGTGCATTATAATCAAGAAGCTTGCAAATGGGGAACTTTGCTAACACAGCCAAACATTAAGCACAAGCTAGCTAGCTAGTTAGCTGAGATAACGTAAGCCAGCTCAGCGTGTGTCTGTTAACGCACGAAGCTCTCGCCAACAACTAAAAGACAGCCCAGAGGTTTACTCTTGTGCGGGCCTAATAATAGCACATTGATCATTATGCTAATTAAAGTGCTTTGAAGCTGTATATAATAATAATAATAAAGCTTTATTTATATAGCACGTTTCTTACAACACATGCAGCTCAAAGTGCTTCACAAAATGACACATCACAAGTTCAAAATACACAACTAGAAATTCCCCTCAGATTATTTGTTAAGAACTTTAAAAGGTACATGCAGCAAAATATAACATTTGATCAGGTTAACAGACACAAGGGGGTCGAATGTATGATAATACAAATAAAATAAAGAATGGTTTCTCTCCGACAGATAAGACACAAAAACTGAGTCGATGCAACAATATCAATATAAAACAAAGTGAACATATAGGTTCAACAGAAATACAAATAAAAAGATTAATAATGAAAGAACTCCTCTCCCCCACCCCCAAGGACCCCCGCCTGAGTAAGATCCTGGACAACCTGCGCCTGCAGAAGAGAGGGACGGGTGGTGTTGACACCGCGGCTGTGGGCGGGACGTACGACATCTCCAACCTGGACCGCCTGGGACTGTCTGAGGTGAGAGGCTGTGTATAATAATACGTTTATTTAGTTTGGCACCTTTCACAGAAATAGAATTCACAAGAAAGAACAAAAGTAAAAATGAAGACCACACAAACATGAATACAACATGAGGCAGAAACTTAAGGTTAACACAACACAGACCACGTGGAGTCCTGAGAGGAACACACATGAGAACAGAACGCATCACACATCTCAAGTAGAAACAAAAGCCAAAGTAGGTCTTCAGTAGTTTTTTAAAAGCTTCTACAGAGACTGCAGAGCGGATGTCTTTAGGGAGAGCGTGTTGGAGCTCCACCTGAAAGGCACAGTCACCTTTAGTTTTTAGACGAGACCGTGGGAGAGCCAGTAGGCTGAAGACCTAAGTGACCTAGTGGCGATGTAAGGATGGGGAAGGTCACGTATATACTCCGGTAGCTTGATGTAGGCCGAGTGAAGCCGAAGGGTGCGAGGAGAAATACGTTTCATTCAGTGGGTAAAGCACAAAGCATGTTTCTGTTCACATCTATGGATTAACTAACCAACAGCACTGGCTTACAGTTGTGTTGTCCATATGATTGACTGGTGGAGATGTATCGGTGCATTTCAGGGCAGGAAATATGCATGCTTTCTCAGTTAAAGGTGGGGTAGGTAAGTTTCAGAAACCGGCTCGAGATACACTTTTTGTTATATTCCATGGAATGCTCTTAACATCCCGATAGCAATGAATATCTGAAGTGCTTTGATAAAAAATCCATAAAAAAATGTCATCTGTAGAAGCCGTAGTACTGTAAAAAGTACAACCTACCTGGCCAGGCAGGTGCCTGTCAGCCTGCCATCGGGGCACAAACTTACCTCGTGCCCTCATTGGTCATGTGCGCGTTCGTGTGTGTTGGAGGAGGGGCTCTATAAGGAAGTGGCAGATTTTCTCCGGTTGTGTATTTTCAAATTCTAGCGATCTCGAGCCGGTTTCTCAAACTTCCCTACTCCACCTTTAATCACCCCTATTCAAACACAGATTCAATATTTATTGTGTCAGCTTTTATCAGTTACCATGTTGCCTTGAAGACATTAGTAATGAATATTAAAACTGCACCAATGCCAAATGAATGTTTTGTGCCAACAATTTATTTTTGGAACTTAAGTAGCAATTGCATTTTTGCACAAAAGAAAGAGGGGTTTTTGTTCCAGACCAAAAGGAGCTAAATCAGTTTTTACGAATTGCAAGAGGAGAGGATAAAGGGAGTAGAGGAAGAAGAAGGAAGAAGAGAGAAGTGTTCTTGTGCAGTCTGTACTTGTAGTCAGTATTTGTCATGTCCTTGTTCGTCATACAGTACAATGGAGCTGCTCTCTATTGTTGGGAGTGTGTGGTCATTTATTTAATTCTGATTACATGGAGAGAGGAGATGGCTCTTCGCTTAGTGCTCAGTAACATGCTGCAGATTCTAATTCATCTCATTGTCTTATGTATACATAACATGTAGATGTCTCTTTGCTATTGACTGAACACAAGCAGCAAGTGTGAATTAAATCTAGGACTTTTAGAGATGTCTAAATGTTGGAAGGAGAGAAGAGGCCGTCTGACTCCAACATGTTTGTTTTGTGAGAGTGTGGGCTGTTTGTGTCTTCCATCATTCAGACGTGTTTCCACTCAGGAGAGGAGCACTTTGAAGGTGGAGTCGACAAAGTAATAAATGGAGGAACAGATAACGCAGGAACAGCTGGAGGAGGAGAATAATGATTAGAGCAGAGACCGTGTCCTGGGTGTGGAACCACTTTGGAAAATAGCTCTCGAGTCCTAAAAAAGTATTTTCATGAGGAGATTCAGTTATGAACACATCAAGGTTTGACGACTTAAAAGCGTACAGGGACGTAAAAAGCCTGTTTATGTAAGTGTGTTTTTAAAAGAGATTTAAAAAATGTATCTGATTTGCAAGCCCTCTTCCCTCAGTTCCTCATTGCCGTATGACCCACAGTGCAGGGGACGTCATAGAGAAAGCCTAGTGAAAGTGAAAGTACTATCCAAATCTGGCTGTAAAAATAATTATTGTTGGAAATTCTTCGTCTTCGAGAAACGACATAATCTGCAACTATAGTTTATCAACTTTACTGATGCGGCAGTTTTAATGAGAGCAGCCGGCACGTGTCTGTTTTAGAGGTGGGCTTTACTTTGATGTTTGTTTAGAGGAGGCATTCTTTAAAAGGTTATTGAACGCTTGCTGATGCCGTCCGGCTGCTTGGTTCAGAGTGTAGACTGCTTGTGTTCATATGTGTCCTTACTTTAGTAGTGAGAGGTTTGCAGATGGCTGGGCTACAAACTGCTCTGTGTCCGCAGTTACAGACAGTACTTGGATAAAGCTTTGCATTCTGTACCTTTTAATTAGGGCTGAAAGATGTTGTTGGGAACCAAATAAAGAAATATGAATGATGTGTTTAAGACATAACAATATTCTGCTTTAATAAATCACATGTTAACCATAAAGGAAATGATTTGTATCCTGCTGGGAGACTTGTTGAGGCATAGAATGAGAGTGGTGCAATGCGGGACTGAGCAAATCAATAAATACATCATCCAAATAAGATTTTAGACATTTAAAAAAGTACAAATCAATATGTTGTGGTCTTTGTTGATTTGTTGACATTCCAATAAAGGGAAAATTCTGAAAAACATAATTGGGGAATGCATTTGAAACAAAAAATATGCATAAAATAAAAAAACCTCACTCAATTCATAATTTGATGATCATATTTTAATTTCAAAATGACTTAAACGTGACATGCCCCGCCCCCCCGCTCAGGTCCAGCTGGTGCAGACGGTGATTGACGGCGTGAACTACCTGATCGAGTGTGAGAAGAGACTGGAGAAGGGCCAGGACATCAAGGTGCCCCCCCCACCCCACAAACTATTCAAGTAGACACTGACCCCCCCCCCCACCCCACAAACCTCTGGGCACACACCTGCACAACCCCCCCCTGCTCTGTTCCCATAGATACGATCAATATCTATGTAACCTCTCATTTCTCCCACTACTTATCTCGTCACCTTCCCTACAGTATGCCTCTCTATAATATAATCTACATATATAACATATATATGATCAATCAAACCCGGATTACTGCATTCTTTCGGATGCTTTTGAAGGGTTTTTATATGAAACTCAAGATCAAACGTAGCTATAAAATGGCAGCAAACATTTATGAAGGATGCACAAACTGCAGGCTGTTGTAAAGGAGCAAAAATGGCCGCCTGTATGCCCAGTCTAAAATGGCCGAACATTATCTCTGCTTCTGAAAACACTCCTGTCCACTAAACCTGGCTGTACCTCGCCTCAGTCTCTTCCTTACGCATGTCCTATACTCAGAATATCACCCCCCCCCTCCTCCCTGTGTGATGGTGCCTCATCTTATTATGTGATGCTTGTGTAAGTCCATCCATTTGTGCTCCTACTCTCCATCGTAGATTGTGCTTCTTTTCACTGTAAATGGTTTTGAATGTAGATTAACCGACTGAAGAGGCTCCAGAGGATTTGTATGTTTGGTGAAACACTGCTGTCAAACTGTTGAAACACACACTGGCCGGGCTGAACTGTAAACAGAAGCAATATCATTTCAGCTCATCTTGAATGTCACACTATAATATGTTTTATTAAAGAAAACCTCTATTTAACCGTACATCCTCTGTCCGTCTCACTTGCTGATGACGCGCTGTTTGATGTTCTTGTTTCTACATGACAGCAATGCCATTCTTTGATTTCCAGGAGGATTGTAATGCTGGTGCATGCATCTCAGGCTTTAGGTTACCATGGTAAACCAGCATGAGGAATATGATTGCGATCAGCGTGGTTGCAAAGTGTCATGTGACAATGTCCAGTCAGATGCATAACTAACTGTATCATGTTTTCACACAGGGCCAAGCCAGATAAATGGAAATGATAGCTTTTCTTTACATCATTTAACACATTAGGACGCTTGCTTTTACTTCAAAGGCAGTCTTCTCTCAACTTCAATGAAAGGATACATCAGGTGATTTTATATTGTTTTATTTTCACCAAATAATCCCAGTAGAATCAGTAGTATTTATTTAAAAGCTTGATATCTTATTCCTCTATGACAGGGGTGTCAAACTCAAGGCCCGGGGGCCAAATACGGCCCGCGACTTCATTTTATGCGGCCCTCAAGAGCGTGCAAAGAATAGAATACGTTTATTATACGGTTACATGCCACTTTACAGAAGCACATTGCCCATATACTACATGTCCCACAATGCATCTCATTTTGTGACATGCGCACTGAAGGGACTTGCAATTTTCCCCAGACTTCTGCTTTCAGACTAGTTAATTATGAAGTCATTATACCCTCTCCGATAATAATCAAATACAGAGGCAATAATGTAATATAATACATAATTTTATATATGTATATTTATATAGCTACAACCGGCCCTTTGACCCCCCTGCTCTATGACATTACAGAAGCCATGGGAAAATAAATAAATGATCTATGGTTTGCTCTCCTGTGTTTTGATTTGTAATGATTGAATTGAGTTTTAACAAAATGACCTAACGATGTTTAGGACACCAATATGCTAACTGTGCTAGCATCGCTCACTTGTGGCAATAATACGTATCAATGTTTTTACTCTGCATCTCTGACATTGGCTTGTTTATCATTGAAGCAATCGTTCACTTCAATTCAGTTTAACTGAACTTTAAGAAAGTAAGTCAGAAACTACTGGTGTTGCTGTCACAAGCACGCTGGGGAAGGTACAACAATATTAAGAGAAACATTGTTAACTTTGTGTCTTTTATTGGGATGTTTTTACAATAACAACATATAGGATACTGCCTGACAGACCTCAAATAATACGCTAAAAGAAGTGTGTGCCATTGTTGCCTTATCTGCACCAAAGGGTGAATATTACACCTTCAAAAAAGTGCCATGAGCTCAAAGACGCCAGTACTTTTCCTCTGCAGTGCAGGCAGTACAGTATGTAACAAGTGCTTTGTCCCGTCGTGGATGAATAGATTTTTATTGTCTTGAATGAAGAAACAGGCAACAATTTTTCCAGTGTTGTGGTCTGGACCCAGGGAGACAAGGCGTCCTGTGTTTCAGAGGAAGACGCAGCGCAGACGTCATAAGTGTTGGAGTCGTGAGGAATCTGATTCTCTCTCTTCAAGGATTCAGAGGAAGCTTCTGGTGTCCTCAATGCATCCTCCCTCCCCTCCTCCCTCCCCTCCTCTCTATGTCGCTCATGCATAATGCTGCAGACCGTTTTCTCTCCTCCTCCTTGGCTCCAGATATGGATGATGAGCGAGCAAGTTGCCATGGAAACGTAATCACAGAGGCAACGGGGGCTCAGATTTGAGATTGAAGGGGCTTTGTGGGGGAGCAGAAAACAAATCTGTGCAGCACAGAGAGAGAGCTGGAAAATCACACACGGAAAACAGTCAGGTTTCAGCGCATAATATGAGGATTAAGTCATTTGCATTAATTAGTCGAATGTGGAAACACGATAAGACATTAGTGGGGGAGAATTGAGTGACCTTGACACAGTTTTACAAAACGCTGTGTAGCTCACCTCCTTTGACACACAGTGCAGATGAAAAACAAACCCAAGCGTATCCTCTCACCTCATTTGACCACTCAGCTGTTTCCATCTAAGTGTTATTTCCATCTCCGCTGTAGGTTTACAGTAAACGGTGGCTGCTGCGAAGGAGGACCAACAGCTCTGCTTTAAGGGATAAGCACAGCTTGTCTGAGCCAGAAAGAAGAGGGGGGTAAGTGAGGTGCTTTTGAAAGAAACTGGTGTTTTCAGGAAAGAGGGGCTATAATACGACACGTGAAAATCCATGAGTGTATAAATAACAATGTATACTTTTAACCCACTTAAGAAAAGACACGTCTTGCATAGGAAGCTTAACCTGCAGGCAGATAATACTGAATACAGTTTGTATTATAAAGAGTCCATACTACTATATTATCAAATTATACATTACTTTATTGACATATGATATTAAACAATACAAGTGGTGAAATATAATGCAGTTGTATCCTGCTTCATGATTTACAGTGGAAATTATCTGTACAAATGCAAATCAATAATAAAAAGGGGGACTTATCAAATTACTATTGCACTTTTTTTAATTATTATTGCATGTCAAGGTATTGCACATACCCTTATTTAAAACGATATATTATAATATGGGAGGCTGTGGCTCAGAGGATAGTGCGCTGAACTTCGAATCAGGGGGTAGCATGTTTGAGTCCCACTGCATTCAGCATGTAGTTGTACCCCTGGGCAAGACACTTCACCCCAAATTGCTCCTGTGGGGATTGTCCAAAGTACTGAATGTATGTGAGTCGCTTTGGCTTAAAAAGCGTCTAACAAGTAACATGTAATGTATTATGTTTACAGTGCAATACTTGAGAAAATAAAGTATAAGCAGGGGCGGCGGGTGCTGTAGGCTAGGGAAGGCTAAGCCTTCCCAAATATTTGTGTCACTGCATCCAGGGGCCTATACTACGAAGCTGGTTCAACCTAACCTGGATATGTTTGAGTTAGCCGGTTGGCCTAATCCAAAACATACGCGCTCTCGCTAAACTGTACTACGACGCTGGTTATCAAGTGGATCGCTCAAGCCAGCCGTGTCCTATCTAGTTAGGTGCGCGTTCACATGAAAGGGGTGGTATTTGGAGCATTCGACCAATCACAGACATGGAGAAGCGTACTGACAGCGCAGCGTCATACTTCCTGAATGAAAAGTGAACTTTAATACTAGTCAAAAATGAAGAAGTTAAACTTTAAACATCCATGACTTAAACACTTGATCCAGGATCAAAGCCACAGAGCTGCACCTGCAAGGTGAATACAGCTGGAAAAAGAAAAAGTGTTTGAATGCGTACATTAACAGGTTTATGATATCACTGCCCCGTCTAAAACACGATCTGACTTCAATTACATTTGTCTCGAGTGTTTCGTCAACTTAATGTGTTGCTTAAAATAATACTTCTGCATACAGTATGTGACACTGTGAGTGTTGCACGGCCAGATACGGCTCAGCTGACTCAGATCAGGAGATATATGATACATTATGAAGTGATATGCCGCGGACTGTACTTAATGTACTCTGATCCGGTTACTTATGTTGTGGCCGATATTTAAGTAAGCTTTCTTAACGCTAATGTTATAATAGTCAGATTGCTCTGAAGATGGAGGTGATATTCTATTCATGTTCACGTTCACAGTCGGTGATTTTTGCCGGCCGTCTTTCCTGCGACGGCAGTTTTTCTGTATTTCCTTTCTCCTGTAATATGACTTGATCGCTTTAAACTCCGCACACTGAGCTCTGATTGGTCAGCAGGCGGTGCTTTCACTGAGTTGAGCTCTTAGCCTGCAACCTAACCTGGTCCCGACCAGGTTAGCTGCTTAGCATAAGTTACCATGGAGATCTAGCCTGCTAAAAAGAGAACCAGCTTCGGATGACCGGAAAGCCGGAGTTTTCCCTGAATTTAGCCGGCTAAGCGAAAATCCTGCTTCGCAGTATACCCCCCTGGTAAAATAAAAATATAATGTTTGTGTCTTTGACATTAGCACTGCTATGCAGCCACCTGTGCCCTGTACTATACGAAGCCAGTTCAAACCCTGGATATGTTTGAGTTATCTAAACTAACCCTAACAAACGAGATCTCGACGCTGGTTAATATCAACTCGGTAAATCAAGCCAGGGCTTCTCTCACCAGCTGAGAGCGCATTCACGTGAAAGGGGTGGGGTTAGCAACATTTGACCAATCACAAACAGGGACAAGTGTACTGACAGCGCAGCGTCATACTTCATTAATGCAAAGTAAACTAATATTAGACAAATGAACTTTAAAGTTCATATTTGTCTAATATTAGTCATCCATGACTTAAACATAATAATCCAGGATACAAGCCACCTGCAAGGTGAATACAGAACAACTGGTTACAAAATAAATAAACTACCGAGTGTTTGAAAGCGTAACAGTTTTATGATATCACTGCCCCATCTAAGACATGAGTGGATCTGACTTTACATTTGAGTTGAGTGTTTCGTCAACCTAATGTGTTGCTTAAAATAATACTTCTGCATACAGTATGTGACACTGTGAGTGTTGCACGGCCAGATACGGCTCAGCTGACTCAGATAAGGAGATAATATAGGCTATGATATTATATGATCGATGATCTGATTGAATGTGATATGAGTGATAAGTGCGACACGTCGGCGTCTTCTCTGCACACAGCAGTTTAAACTGTATTTCCTTTATCCTGTAATATGACTTGATAGATTTAAACTCCGCACACTGAGCTCTGATTGGTCAGCAGGCGGTGCTTTCACTGAGTTGATCTCTTTTCTATAGACGCCGGAGGCGGGCAGCGTCAGGTAAAAAAAAAGTCATTTAGCCTTCCCAAACCTGAGCCTCACGCGCCGCCTATGAGTATAAGAAAGGGAATTCCAAAGTCCATAAGAAAAACCTTTAGATTAAACCTAAAGGGATATACGACGACAAAGGTGTGAATAATTTGAGTGCATTCACATAACAGTTTGGTTTCAATAACAAACATTTCTAAGGACATATTGTGGAGTCATGTGAACCACTGTGCTGTCGGAGAGCTCCCTCTGCTGGTATTATAGGTTCACTTTATATGAGGGAAATGTTTAGCACACGTGTCAAACTCAAGGCCCGGTGGATTTAATTTCGGCCCGCAGAATCATTTCTAATTACTATTAGATCTGGCCCTCCGGTATATTGCACGCACACCTTCACTCCATCCTGAGGGTTTCCTCAGCTCAGAGCCTGAGCCCAAACATTGATGAACTTGCTCCCAAGATGAGACGCCAAGTATCTGAACTAGCTTCACAGAGCAGCACACTGGGTTTACATGGATGTTTCCTTCTGCACTTTCTTTCTTGAGACAACAGGGCATGTTTGGTTTTTTCTTTGAGGGAAATAGTTTTTTTAAGCTGTTGTTGGAAAAATGTAATCATAAGAAATGACTTTGCAGATAGAGCCATAAGAAATGAATGCAACTGATTATTTAATGTTGTTTTTATGGGAAATAATTTAAGCTTTGTTAGTTCCAGGTTTCATATGTGCAATAAATTCACTTCAATACGTTTTGCAATACACATTGAACCAGTCCGGCCCTCGACTAGTACCGGTTTTATAATGGCCCACTGTGTATTTGAGTTTGACACCCCTGGTTTAGCATGTTCTGTTTGCATGTGACTGTGTTAATGATAAGGACATATTATCGCCTGGGTTTCTTTAAATTAAGAAAAAAAGAGTAGGCCTATGAATGAAATCTGCTTGAGTGGCTTTAACATTTGAGTGTATCTGAATATATTTAATCTTTCGTGTATCTACTTTTTTTCATGTTGAGATTGAGATAAAGAATGTACTCATAGTCAGACAATAACATAGACATAGAGGCAATTACGAGAGTTGTTAAAAAATAAATGCTCTTGGATAACTGGCTGATTTAACGTGTTGCACACTTTAACTGGAAAAACGGATCCCTTCAATATGTTCATAGCCAGGTTAAAGTGTAGCCAAAAACAGGGGCGGACTGGCCATCGGGACGTTCGGGACGAATCCCGATGGGCCGGTACTGAAGTGGGCCGGTCGGACGATGTGGGCCGGCCGGTAACCGGCAGGGCTCGGCATTAAATGGCCCGCTGGCCCGGAAGCACTATTTAGACACCCCGGGCCAGCATAACGTACTTTCCACTTGCCCGCTCGGGCCACTAAAAATATAAAAATTGTCCTGTGGTATTGGTATTTTGACTAGCAATTTAGTTAAATTGTTTCGTTTATCAACGCTACAACATAGCGTTCCGTGAGTCGGTTGTCGTTGTTGGGGGGGAAAGCAAACAGCTGTTTGCTCCGGAGCCAGCGGGAGCAGGCTCCGGTGAGCGGGAGCGCGCTGCTTCACTACAGACTATCGCGCCACCTAACCATTCGCCAAATGTTTTTAATACCAGCGGTAACCGGCCAAGCGCCGGGCAAAAAACAATCTTCAAATAAAAGAAAGTCACCGGAGGAGTTAAAGGAGAGTGACAGGGAGTATGAGAAGAAGAGGGAGAGAAAGTGTAAGCCAGCTTGATCGATGGAGTTGGCTGCAGTGACGCGTCCTAAAACCCTTTTATAATCTATCGATTAGATTTATGATTCGAAGATTATAAAAGTAGGGTAGACATGTGGAGATTCAAACGGGTTTGTTTTCCACAGACCTTATTTCCAGCTATTTTCCAACACCCTTGTCGAGGGAACCAGCAGCTTTCTTCCTGGTTTTAGGACGCGTCACTGGCTGCACCTCTCAATGTGATGCCAATATAAACAAGGTCGTCTGTCGGCTCTGTACATCAATGCCGACCTATGCTGACAAGTCAGTGAAGAGTAGACCATATAAAGGTATTGGAGAAATGTCCCAGCAGTTTAGGATAATGAAGGTTCTAATCAAATCTATTATAGCCATTACATGTCTAACTCCTAATGACAGGAAGGCAGAAAGTGCATTATACAAATAATAATAATAGCAGAAATGTTTTAACAATGACCACAATATCATTATTTTAATAAACCAAATATGAACAATTGAGGAAAATGAGGAAGAACTGATGATTAAAATGTTGTAGTACAAGTAGTAATGTAGTTAGTGCCACAATGAAAGTGGTAAATGACATTACTACTATTTTAGATAATAAGCAGAGTTGTGCAGCTCTGTTTATTGACCTTTCCAAAGCGTTTGACACCGTTGATCATCGCATTTTAAAGCAGAGGCTACTCAGTATTGGCATATCCAGCCTTGCAGTGGGGTGGTTTGTGAACTACCTCTCTGAAAGGTCCCAATGTGTTTTTTGATGGACTGTCTTCTGAATGGTTAAACATTTCTAATGGTGTACCACAAGGTTCTGTTTTAGGACCACTTTTATTCTCCATATATATTAACAGCGTAGGTGATAATGTGGATGAAGCTACTTTACATTTTTATGCGGATGATACTGTGATGTACTGTGCAGGTCCCTCCATTCAGGAGGCTGGTGTTAAATTACAGGCTGTTTTTAACACTATTCAGACTCAGCTCTCTGAATTAAAGCTTCTTTTAAATGTGGATAAAACCAAGGTAATGCTCTTTTCAAAAGCTAAAAAGACACCAGAGCCTGTTTTAGATATTGTAACTACGCAAGGAACAAAACTTGAAGTTGTTGCCTGTTACAAATACCTGGGTATCTGGCTTGATGATTGTCTCTCTTTTAAACTCCATGTCAATAACCTGCTTAAAAAACTGAGGGTTAGACTAGGTTTCTTTTTCAGAAACAAGTCCTGCTTCTCGCTTGAGGCCAGGAAAAGGCTAGTCACTGTGACCTTTTTACCTGTGCTGGACTATGGGGATTTGTTGTATATGAATGCACCTGCCAATTACCTGAGCAAATTGGATGCTGCGTATCACAGTGCTCTGAGATTTGTCACAAATTGTAAAGCGCTTACTCATCACTGTACACTGTATACCAAGGCAGGTTTACCATCACTCTCTGTACGGAGGCTCAGTCATTGGTACACGTTTATCTATAAAGCTTTGTTGGGTAAACTCCCGTATTATATCTGCTCTCTGATAACACAGAGAGTTGCAAGCAGCTATTGTCTGAGGTCACATGATGTAGTCTTGTTAGATGTGCCAAGAGCAAGGACTGTCTCAGGTAAGACAGCTTTTATGTGCGCAGCTCCACTTGCTTGGAACAATCTTCAGCAAGAATTGAAACTGAGCAATCTCATTCCTCTGCATGTTTTTAAAGCTAGGGTAAATGAAATGCTTGCTGATACAATGGGCACTTGTAAATGTCTATAACTATGTATCCTGTAAATATAATGTATAATGTCCTTTATTGTTTTATGTTTCATGTGGAATCTATATGCTGCAGGTCTCCCTTGAAAAAGAGATCTATGATCTCAATGGGACCAATCTGAATAAATAAAGGTTTGAAATGAAATGAAATGAAGTGCATACATTACTATTGCAACAAATGTGTTAATTTTCTTCATTATTTGTACGAATGCTCCGGGCCAGTGGTTACAATGGTGGGGCCAGTGATAATACAAGTCCACCGGCCCGGAGGTAGACATATTACCCTTAAATGTCTACCGCTAGTAAATTGTCTACCCCCCCCCCCCCCCCCCCCCCAGTCCCCCCGACAATTTACTAGCGGTATTTACTAGCGGTATTTACTTTCGGTATTTACTTGTGGTACCGGGGTGGGCCGGCGGTACCGAAGTGGGCCGGTCGAGAGTCCCGGGCTGATTTGTAGTCCCAGTCCGCCCCTGGCCAAAAATGTCCTGCTGTCTCCGCTCCGTCCTCCCAGTCATCACTTTCAGTGTTTCCTCCAGTTTTGACAAACCCCACCTCTCGTTCTTCTGCATATCCATTAATCTGTGGTTTTTCGGATTATTTACAGCTGTAATTTGGGTAATTTACAACGTGAGCGTGATTTTATCTAAAATAATAATAAAATAACATAAAATAAATGGACCGTTATTAATCCCTGTGGGGAAATTCAGGGTTAAAGATAGGGTAGGTAAGAATGGAGAAACCAGCTCGAGTGCGTTAGAATTTGAAAGTACGCAGCAGAAAAAAATCTGCCCCTTCTTTATAGAGCCCCTCCTCCAACACACACGAACGCGCACATGACCAATGAGGGCACGAGATAAATTTGTGCACAGATGGAAGGCTGACAGGCAGGTAGGCCATCCAGTTACTTTAGCCGGGCCGGCTCAGATGATTGCTTTTTACAGCGCCACGGCTTCCAAGGATGATATTATTTTATGTATTTATTGTCAAAGCATTTAATGTATTCATTGCTATCGGGATGTTAAGAGCATTCCATGGAATATAACAAGTGTTTCTGAAGTGAATTACCTACCCCACTTTTAAAAGTATAGGCCTCAAAATGAATTTATAAAACTAGAATCACCTTAATGGTTTTTGTACTTACATCATGCACTTACATCGTTGGTGTATAATGCAGATATAAACACAGTAAGAGGAACTAAGTTGCAAATAAATAGATCTATTGAAAGCCAGAAATCATCATGAATGGAAAACATTGTACTTCCTGTATTCATTTTAGAGCACATATCTACTTTGTGCCTGTACTTTAATATTCAAGTTGCTAATCAGGAACAGGGAAGAAAAACAAAGTGGGTGGATAAAGAACCAACAGAAGACACACTTTGGGTAAAGAACATTTTAGTTTTAAAAGCGTTTGTCATATCCCTAATGGCTCCAGCACTAAACCCTGGGGGCTTAGTGTTTTCCACAACAGATATACGTGGCACACAGACAGTAGAAACCTGTAGATCGACGTGGAGATCCTCCGCGTGATGTACCTGTCCTCTGACGTCAAACTCATGAACTCGTACCTGTTTTTTTCCATCT
Source organism: Pseudochaenichthys georgianus (assembly GCF_902827115.2). Classification (NCBI taxonomy): domain Eukaryota; kingdom Metazoa; phylum Chordata; class Actinopteri; order Perciformes; family Channichthyidae; genus Pseudochaenichthys; species Pseudochaenichthys georgianus. The sequence continues at coordinate 39,564,471 of NC_047508.1, forward strand.
CAGGAACATTGCCAAGCTCTATCCAATGCAGAAATGGAGATGGCTATCCATGCCTTTATTTCATCCCGGCTTGATTATCGCAATGCTCTTTTTTCCTGCCTCAACAAAACATCGATAAACCGGCTACAACAGGTCCAAAATGCTGCAGCCAGATTGCTCACTCGGTCCAAAGAACCCTGCCACATCACTCCGATCCTTTCTGCCTGGCACTGGCTCCCTGTCCATCTCAGAACCCAATTCAAGGCATTGGTTTTCACATAGAGCTGCCCATGGCCAAGCCTACATATGTCAGGGTTTAAAAGAAATACCGAACTAAATTCAACATGCACAATTCCTTATATATATTGTCTTTAACTGATTCCCCAACAATATAAATTAAATATATGATTAGTTTTTGAAAATACTCTTTGCTGGATCAAATGTAACAATGGAAGTGTCCATCGTTTTTTGTGATACAAATTTAATTTATGTACACTGTAATAAAAACTAGGTTTACATGTTGCTCATGCTTTTCTAGGACAAATGTAAATGAAACATTTTTTCATTAATGTTTATTATTTTTAATCTGTCATATAATAATCAAAGCCCTGAAGGAAATAAAGCAATTTAGTAGCAATTGGAACACAAGAACCACACATCCAAAAGTATTTGGCTGTGAAATATAGAGGGAATGAAACATCCATATAAATTACATAGAACAGATATTAACACAAAGCAAATAAAAACAATTAACAGTCACTATTCTAAAATACAGTATATCCAAAAATATATTGATGAAGTGACGCTGCAGAACATCGTGTGAGTCAATGGGCAAGTCCGTTTAGGAAGCACATAATGTACAGAACTTCTTCGTGTGTATAGCACAGATGTACTTGTTGCAGTTGCTGCATGTAGTCTGTGTCTTGGAGTCCTTTGAGGGTCCACAGACCTCACAGCTGGCTGGGGGGGTCTTTCAGAAGCTGACTGTGGGGGTCTTCTTGCGGCTGGCTGTGGGGGTCTTTCAGCGGCTGGCTGTGGGGGTCTTCCAGCAGCTGGCTCTGAGTCAAGTTTCATCTTCCAATTTGCTATCAAATTCTGAGTTTACCTCCACATTATCCTCATCTTCAGGAATGTCTTCCTGTCCACTTCACCGTGTTCCCTCTAATGCATTCCACTCACTCTCATCCATCATTAGCTCCAAGGCTCTGAGCAGAATATCTTTTGGCCATTTTGCTGGTAGATAATTGTAGTTCTGCACTACACTGTACTACACTGAAGTTATGTCTCTGTTTAGTCCCTCCTCCGGCGTGCAGGTGCGAGGGGTGGACAGTGCGAGAAAATGTAAATGTTATACATTTCTGGAAGATCTAAACATGTTTATAATGTTCTAGGATAGTTTTGTGTTCACACTACAAGGGTGAAGATCAAGGGAACACAGGATCAAACAGCTTCTCTGTGCATACGATTGTGTGTGTGTGTGTGTGTGTGTGTGTGTGCGTGTGTGTGTGTGTGTGTGTGTGTCTTTAAGTTTGTCTGTTTCTGTGTGTGTGTGTGTGTGTGTGTGGTGTGTGTGTGTGTGGTGTGTGTGTGTGTGTGTGTGTGTGTGTGTTTGTGTGTGTGTGTGTCTTTAGTTTGTGTGTTTCTGTGTGTCTTTCTCTGTCTCTCTGTCCTGGTATTGTATCCGGGTCAGATTAACCCGAACCTCTTATGAAGGACATAAATGCGGGTGGGCAAGTGAAAAAAAAAAAAAAACAATTCCACATGTCCTTCACAATAAATAAGCCCCGGCCATTGAGTTTCAGGTTGAACGAAAATATCCTTAACTTTTTTTGTATTAATTGAAAATGGATATCGGGTCAATTTGACCCGAACACCACACAAGGGTTAACGACCTTATCCACCCTCACAGCACAACCCGGGCCCTGAGGTCCTCTGAGCAAGGCCTCCTAAGGGTGCCCCGAACGAGGTTAAAAACTAAGGGAGACCGTGCCTTTGAGGCGGTGGCCCCAAGGCTTTGGAATGAACTCCCCATGTCTCAGAGATTTTTGTCTTTCATTGGTGTTTTATGCTGTGTTTTACCTGCTGTGTTTTATGCCTTTTATTCTACATTTTATAGTTGTACTTTGAATTGTGTATTATGTACTGTATACTGTAAAGCACTTTGTACATTCGTGTTGAGAAGGGTGCTATAGAATAAAGTTGTACTCACTTACTTACGTCAGTCGAGGCAAGGTTGTACTTCATTTTAAAACACCTGTGATTTATACGTTAAAACGTGTGACGTCACCACAAGTGCTGCCAGTGAATGAACAATCTAAAAATAAAAAATGGTGTTAATGATAGATAGAAAGATAGGATTTAGAGCAGCATATGGATTTAACATGTCATTAATTGCACAGGTTTCAAATGGTATAACTTGAAAAGCGGACAGGTGTCTAATGACAGCCGGATAAACCTGTTATGCCCCTTTCACACCAATGCGTTTCCAGCATGGTTTTCAGCTCCGGCTCGGAGCTGGAGCCTGAAAAGTACCGGTTTTTCCTGTTCACACCACAGAGGCGCGGCCTCTTAGCTCCGGAATCCGGTTCACTTCCAGCTCCAAAAAATTGTCGGTCTAGCAGTGCTTCTCGTGTGGTCCGCGGACCACTGGTGGTCCGTGAGCGACCCCTAGTGGTCCATGAGTATATTGGTAACATTTCATATTTGAAATAAATAAATATAAGTGTTCCGCACCCTCGCGGGAATATTTCCGCAATGGAGCGAGGTTAAGTTTCACTTTCGATTGCATGACATAGCCCAGCGCAACACCTTCATCACACATGTTGCCACTTGTTTGTACCATTTTCAGGCGATTTGTAATCTGTTCTAGAAAAACAATGTGTTTTTTTATATTTGTGGAGTTAGGTGGTCCGCGAGTGTTTTTTTATTGGTTAAGTGGTCCTTGGTATGAAAAAGTTTGAGAAACACTGGTCTAGAGGCAAGAGCTTCGGAGCTAAGAGGCGGCGTCGCTTACGTCTCTCTCGAGGCGGGTTGAAGTAGATGCTGAAGACCACAAAGAAGTCTTGCATTTCGCATGTGATGTTTGTAAAGTTCCAAGTAAAGTCGTCCCTTGTAACGTCGTCCGATGCCTTCCATTTCGTTTCGTAAGAGGATAACCAAAGCGAACAGCGCTTCAATACAACCGGCCATTGTTGTTGTTGTCGATGTGAGGGATTTCCGCGGTTTGGATTTTATGAAGCAGGCACGTAAACGGTGACGTCATGACGCAGCAGCGGCAGCTCTGGGCGGTGTGAACAGAGCGGGAGCAGAAAAGGGAAACCGGAGCTGAACCAGAATAGCTCCCGCTCGGAGATAGAAAGGGAAAAGCGCTGGTATGAAAGCCGCCAGTGGACCCCGGAGCAAAATCGTGCTGCAGTCTCCCCTCTGTCCTCATTCACTGCATTGAGTTTCCACCACAGTTTTTCTCCAGTTTCAGCGCAACCCACCTCTGTCTCAGTTTATGTGTAGTAATTCTGATCGATCACAACTGTATTCAGGGGTATATTGTAAATAAGCCATCTGTATGTCAAATATGTCTTATATGTCTTAAATGATATGATGAATTGGAAATGGGGGACCCTGATGTAAACAAGACGAAAGTCTTTCTCTGGTCTGCAACCCCTTAACAATTGTATGTTTTGAGCTGTACTGTACTGTACCCAATATACAAGCTGTTAATAAACTTTTCAATCAATCAATTAATCAATCAATAAATCAATCATACAAAGTGTGAGCACGATATAAGGTTAAATAAGGATGCAGGCCCTGGAAGAACTAGTGGTAGAGACTAGAACTGCAACCATAAACTCATTAATTGCAGAAAAAAAAACAGAAACATAATTGGCTACTGTTTTTATGAAGAACAACTTTTGGGGAAAAAAGTTGAAACCCTTCAGTTTTGAGAATTAAAAAAATATATATTTGATTGCTTTTGTATTGAAAAATTAAAATACCACACCTGTGTCTTAAGAATGTATTCTATAGGAAAACAATAATTCCCAGAATAAGTGATGTCTTAAAATGTACTGGGAATCACATGTTCTTTATTTAATTAAGAAAAAAAAAAATCCAGAGTAATTAATGCAAGTATTTCCAAAGACACCAGCACATTTCCTTCCCTAAAAGAAAATGCTAAATAAATATGTTTTTCACAAAATTAGCAATCATTAAGATTAAGATTAAATCTACACCTTAAATAATTACACATTTAGAGTTATTTGTACTTCATTAAAAAGCCATGATATCAAGCAGTCAACTAGTAACATCATCCCTTCTATGTGTGATTTTTGTCGAGTTCTGATTGGTCCTGAGACGACGATCTCTCATTTGGCAGTTTCCCATTGGCTGACAGAGGCAGAGTGACAGGTCAAATAGACCAATGGGAGGTTGCCACAGTGTGGTTAGGAGAGGTACCCGCTGTGTAACTGCACATCTCAATCTTTCGCCAACATCAGCCTCCAGTCTGCTTCATTAGGCCCTGTTGGAGGAGCTTTCAGCCGCACAAGAGCTGAAGAGGAAGAGGAGGGCTGCCCACAGAAACGATTTGCATCTTTTTACTTTGTTAAACAAAGTAAAAAATCCCTTTAACATGTTGAGGGTGCTGGTTTGGCTGCCCTCGCCGGCTTCATCGGGGCCAGCGACGTGCATGACTACACGGATGATGATTTCGAAAGTAAAATTGGACTCCATGGTCTGGCTCTTGTGGAGTTTTTTGCCCCATGGTGAGTATTTCCTATAGATTGGATAAAACATAATGCTTTGTGGAGAGCATTTTAGGAACTATGTGGCAGATTATCAGATTGTGTGTCAAATAGTCTTCCTTTTATTGGCTAGTGATCACATATTAGCATGTTAGCTAGAAGCGGAAAGGTCTAAATCCTAGCTGTTCATTCATAGGTCTTGTTTAAGTGCACCCGTGATTGACAGACATGTATTACTTGACAGGTCATTTAAACATTAAACTGTAATAAATGAGGTTTCCTTGGTAATGATTTGCAGTTTTTAGCCGCTGTGAAGCATTTTCTATGGAAACCGTGAGCTAATTATGCTACCAGGAAGTTAGGGGTGTGTCCTTTCCCTGTTGTAACGTTCTGATTGGGCTGGGAAGTTTTGGTGTCCTTCTCTGATTGGTCCATGGCAACTGTGACGTGTTTTCTAATGTGGCAAACTTAAACAAAGTTTATAATATTACTAAAACGTTTAAATTAAACACTTAAGTAATCGCTAAGGTTTTATCCAAATGCTAAAATACAATTTCTTCTACGTTGTAGTTTAAAGATTGTGAAAATGTGCTTATTTCTTAAGTCATTTTTTATCATTTTGCTCATCTTTGCTCATGAAAACATGGGCTTCTGACAAGTAAAGTTACTTGGTTTATAATCTTGTGAATCACACTCTACTTATTGTTCCTTTACTAACTTTTTTAAATTGTACACACCCCTATTCACCTTAGTGGTGTCAAATTCCACTGTGAAATAACTTGATCTCCCTCCGGATTTCCTCTAAGATGAAACTTGAACACGGCTTAGTATATATGTGCAAGTCATTCCCTTGTTTGACTGATCCATTTCCTCTGTGTCCTTTAGGTGTGGCCACTGTAAGCGACTGGCACCTGAGTACGAGGTAGCCGCCACTCGTCTGAAAGGAAACGTCGCTCTAGTCAAGGTATAATGCACTTCAATTAACTCCGTTTCTTTCAATGTGGCTTTCTGTTCTGAGTCTCTCTCGTGACTCTTCAGAAAGTGAACGATTTTCCTTTCCCCTCAGGTCGACTGCACAACCAGCAGCAACGTATGCAGCAAATATGGTGTCAGTGGGTACCCGACCCTGAAGATCTTCCGAGATGGAGAGGAGACGGGTCCCTATGATGGTCCCAGGACTGCAGGTATTTGCCTCGGATATGATTATTTTTTTTATGTGTTTAAATTCTATTCAAGGCTCTCTATCTGATCCTCTGTGACCTCAAGGTTATTGACATTGCTTCTGCTTGGCTCCCATCTTCTCTGTCGTCCGTCTGCTTTCCTCTGACTCTCTGTAGATGGGATTGTCAGTTTCCTGAAGAAGCAGGGTGGACCAGCTTCTGTGGAGCTCAAGACCGAGGCAGAATTGGCCAAATACACCTCAGACTCAGACGCAAGTGTTGTTGGTGAGTTACTTTTCAAATTTCAGTCACTCTATGGGAACATTTGACACGATAAGACCAGGGTTATTGCATCGTGATCTGAACAGCTTAACTTTTTGTATCTGTTTTATTATGTGGCACCGTTGAGGAGCCTGTGACCTAAGATTTTCATTGATATATCTACACTGTAGCTATGTACACATGAAAATACAAGCCTCGAATCTTGAACATGATTCATCTTTTCGTTCCCAGGGTTCTTTGCTGATGAGAAGAGCACAGCTCAGGCAGAGTTTGCCAAGGCCGCCAACGCCTTGAGGGAGAACTACCGCTTCGCCCACACCAACTCTGAGGCTCTCCTCGCAAGCCATGGCGTTGATGCAGAGTAAGTAGCTCCTCCTCCTAATAATAATACATTTTATTTAAGGCGCCTTTCATGACTCCCAAGGACACTGTACAATTTGTTAAATATTCTAAGAGGTAAACGCAACAGAACGTGATAAAAACACAAACATACCATCATGGAGAAGACAATTAAAGTGTACTCTTGCCTTTAGTGTATTCTTGCTTCGAGTCCTTGGGAGCAGATATTTGCTAAATGCCTTGTGCCCTTACACATTTGTGATGCAGGAAGACTTCATTGACATTTCGTGTTTTGTTTCCAGGGGAGTCGTCCTGTTCCGCCCACCAAGACTCAACAACAAGTTTGAAGACGGCACCGTCCAATTCAGCGGGGACGTTTACACAAGCAACAAAATCAAGAAGTTCATCCAGGACAACATGTGAGTGTTAAAGTGATCTCAATCTAACATCTGCAAACCTCGCCTACAACAGCTGGTCTTGTTGGCACTGGTGAACCCATCCGCTATCTTGCAAAGTAACGGCACATATTTACATGCATGGCCCAGTTCCAACAGGACCTTGTGTCCACTCGGCAAACAGTCAGCGCTCACTCGTGTCTGTTACGTTTCTTACTTGTCATTAATAAAATACTGGACTTTATAGTCTGGTTCAATGACATGATGGAAGTAAAATAGAAAATAATAGTGGTTCTTTCAGAGTAGAGAAATAAAAAACCGGTCCTCGCCAATCATGGCAGCTCGGTTCAGATAAAACCAACATCGTGCCAGAGAGATGCCGCCGTTTGTTTGAATGCAGTTGAAAGAGAAGATCAATATCTTCAAACTCGGCATGAAAAAGTATACACTTGGAGATATGTGGAGACAGTTTGCTGGCCTCGCAATCTTCACAAGTTCTGTCTGGTTATTAAAGTTGGCTGAAGTCATCTTTAAGTTGATATTGCCAAACTGTTTTTAAGATGTTGTACACTAGTGAACTTAAAAACACATTGTTTTGTAAGTTCTCTTCAAAGCGAAAACACAAGCATGCTATTTCCATTGTTATTTCTGCCCCCCCCCCTCCATTTGCATTCAGGGCCCATTGGACTGCCCTAAAGTGAGTTTCCATATTTGTGCATTGAAATGTTGAGGCAATCCATCTGACAGTGATTCATTTATTTGTTGCCCAGTATGTGCAATAAGTGACTTTTTTATACTTTTTATTAATTTACAGGACGTGTAGTAACGATCAATTTGCCTTTCAGTTGGAATTTCAAGCACACGTTTCTATAAAACTTACAAATGGGCTCAATATGATTATCTACATATGGTTAACCAGTGTTCACACTTAGTCATGTGACTAAGCTGCAGCTTCCTGTGCCCAATTTCTTTCACTTTCCCTTTGTTCCTGCCTCGCCTCTTGTCTCAACAATACCTGCATGAGGTTGAAATATGCAGCTAATCAGTGCGTTTGTATTTCACCTGGTCTGCTTTTCAGGCATCTTGTTATCAGATAAAACCTTTAAACAAACTAAATGATTGCACGACAGCACACGTGTCAAACTCAAGGCCCGGGGGCCAAATCAGGCCGTGGTGGATTTAATTTCGGCCCTCAGGATCATTTCTAATTACTATTAGATCTGACCCGCCGGTATATTGCACGCACTCCATCCTGAGGGTCTCCTCAGCTCAGAGCCTGAGCCCAAACATTGATGACCTTGCACCCAAGATGAGACGCCAAGTGTCTGAACTAGCATCTCAGAGCAGCACACTGAGTTCAATGGATGTTTCCTTCTGCACTTTCTCTCTCAACAGGGCATGTTTGGTTTGTCTTTGAGGGAAATGTTTCGTTGAAGCTGTTGTTGGCCTGTGGAGAAATGTGATCATAAGAAATGACTCTGAAAAGCTGCAGATAGAGCCATGAGAAATGAATGCAACTGATTATTTAATGTTGTTTTTATGGGAAATATTTTAAGCTTTGTTAGTCCCAGGTTTAATATGTGCAATAAGTTAATTTCAATACGTTCTGCAATAAACAGCCTCGACTTGTACCCACTTTTTTTAAATTGTTGGCCCGCTGTGTATTTGAGTTTGACCCCCCTGCTCTAAACCGTCTGAATGTGTGGTTGTCTAAAGCAACACTTGTTGGTTTGAATTCCTTTTTGTAAACTGATTCATCCTTCCTCTCTTTGCTTCACCTCAGCTTTGGAATCTGCCCCCACATGACAGACGACAACAAAGACCAGATCCGGGGGAAAGACCTGCTGGTGGCTTATTATGAGGTTGATTATGAAAAGAATCCCAAAGGCTCCAACTACTGGAGGAACAGGTACGTGTTTCTGACCTCTCCCCAGGGCCGATGTTTTCTCCTTGAGCTCAAATCCATCTTTTCTATAATCTTTTAAACACAAATGGAGTTTAACTATATTTAAATGAAAGAAACACTTTGGTTTTTACGTTCTCTCCCTTAATTACAAACTTGAGAAACCGCTGCTGTCACTTATTTTCATCCTATGATTAGAGAGGCCATTTTCTCGAGATCAAAAGCCTGACTTTTAAAACGGACCACAATTTCCTTTTTTCCAGGGTGATGAAGGTAGCCAAGGTCTTCCTGGATCAGGGCAAGAGTCTGAACTTCGCCGTGGCCAGCAAGAGCGCCTTCGGCCAGGATGTGTCCGAGTTCGGCATGGATGGAAGTTCAGGAGAGCTCCCCCTGGTGGCCATCCGCACCAGCAAGGGAGACAAATACGTCATGGCTGAGGAGTTCTCGTAAGTCATGGCGAATGTTTGCCCCAAGTGCACCAGAAATGACCACAGAAAAACACACGCGCACGCACACACACTCCAGATGTTTTAAGACTGTTAAAACTAATTATGTGTGTTATCTAGACAAAGAGAAATACTGTACAATCTCTCATTCAGATTTGTAAAAGTTGTACAGAAAAGTATAATTAAGAACATCCATAATATTCGCCTGTTTGCAACTTACAAATGATATATCACTTGTATATAGACTCTAAATAGCACTACTTATATTCTATATTGTAATTACTTGCACTATTGTATCTTATTTATTGTGTTGCACTGTTGGAGGAGCCAGGGACCTAAGATTTTCATCGACATCAACACTACACTGTACGAAGGACAATGAAAGCCTTGAAATCTTGAAAATGTAAAAACATGGACAGTGTTGTTTCTTGGTTGTCTCTCCGCTCCTTAAACAACTTGTGTTCTTGTTCTCCCGACAGTCGTGATGGCAAAGCTCTGGAGCGTTTCCTGCAGGCTTACTTTGACGGCTCGTTGAAGCGTTACCTCAAATCAGAGCCCATCCCAGAGAGCAACGACGGACCCGTCAAGGTGAGACCAACATCCACATGGATTCTTCATTTCTGTGCTGTTGATTTTTATGAATTTATTCCAACTGTGACCTTTTGCATGTTCCCACTTTTTTAATACTTAATGTGTTCAGTTTTGTACGGGTAGCAAAAAAGGTTTATTTGAATGATTTAGAGCAGAGCTTTCTGAATTCTCCGGACCTTTTGCTGCTATGTACTATGTACCCACTATGTGCTCTAATTCTGACTTCACATGCCGACAATATCACAGTAAAAAAAGACCTCACTCGTATATAGTCTTTTATACATTTAATCCATAATGATTAAACCTGTGATGTGTACCCTTTGTGTTCAGGTTCTTGTGGCAGAGAACTTCGACTCCATCGTGAACGACGACAGCAAAGACGTGCTGATCGAGTTTTACGCTCCGTGGTGCGGACACTGCAAGACCCTGGAGCCCAAATTCAACGAGCTGGGAGAGAAGGTGAGGAAACTGCAGATTTAACCATCAAGAACTGGGCAGAGAAAAGGTTTGGGGGTTGAATAGTTTCAGTTAATCATTTCAGCTCTGTGTTCAATGAGTACAGCCAGCTATCTTGTTAGCTTGAAAGGGTGCTCAGACTCTCTGGATGCTGTGAACAAGCGCACTAACAGTTTCTCTCCTCTTAAAGCTCGGCAATGATCCCAACGTTGTCATTGCAAAGATGGACGCCACAGCAAACGATGTGCCATCTCCATATGAAGTCAGCGGGTGAGTGTTGAGTATTCTGGAAGTAAAACATCCGTCCGCTTATATGTAGGCTGATAAGTCTCCCTAACCCTTGATAAAATTCATCTTTGTGGATTTGGGAACCTTGGATAAGGTGTCACTTTTTTTTTTTAGGCTTGTTTACAGAATTAATATCTTAAAAGTATCTAATGGTTCAGTACGATGTATTAATGATTTGATTTCCTCCTCAGATTCCCCACACTGTACTTCTCCCCAGCTGGAAGCAAGACGAGCCCGAAGAAATACGAGGTAAGAATCCCTGATCAATCAAACAAATGAAACTCTTGTTTGTCCAAGCGGCAAAACCAATCCACTGTCCCTCCATGGCCTTGTGGATTCTGACTTCTGACCAAACATGCGCTGAGGTCGTCGTTATGTTGCATCAGTTCATATTTGTTTTTCAATACGGGCGGCCAGCCTACGAACATACATCAAGATGAACTCTGTTCAAATGTATGGAAAGGAGTTTGCGGCATATTCCAGCCATAACAAAAACTGGCTAACGTGTACGTCCATATATGGCATAACAATGGGACAGCAGAGGGAGACATTAGCTAACATGTATATCAAACTCCATATCATGTACATATATATATATATATATAAAGATTGAGATGTAAAATATGGCCCAAAACATTGACTTATAATCCTATTAAAGTAAAAATGGCTTCAGTATTTGTGTCTCCACTCTGCTAATTGTCCCGTCTCTCTGCTCGTGTTGCAGGGCGGTCGCGAGGTGAGCGATTTCATCGCCTACCTGAAGAAGGAGGCCTCCAGCCCTCTGGTGGTGGTGGAGGAGGAGAGCAAGAAGAAGAGCAACGATGACGATAAGATCGAGCTATAAAGGCTCCCAACAGGAACTCAACGTCCCCTTCACAGCAGGAGGAGGGTTGGGGGAATCCATGCAAACAAAGGACTAAATTATATTCCACTCTTAGTGAACTACCGAATGCTCTGAGGCCGAAACAGACGGTCCCTTTAGGTCCTCCGCTGCTCTGGGAAACCTGTGGAAGGAGGAGGCGGCCAGGGCCTGCCCGATGTTTAAAAACAAAAACAAATTCTTAGGGAAGAGGGACAGCTTTTTGAAAATTGAGATTTTTATTTCCCTTGGTGTGTCTTCTGCACCTCAGGCTGATGCACTTTGGTTTGACGCCAGTCATCTGTCGCTCTGGTTTTTTTGTTGTCGTCGTCACGGGGATAATGGTAATGGTGAAATCCTTCTTTTTTTTCTTTTTGTAACGTCTTTGTTTTTGTACATTTGGAAGGATTGTGAAATAAAAAGGCCCACAAAACCAAAACTTACTGTATGATCTTCATTCAAACCTCTTGTTATTCCAAATAGTGTTTAAAGTCATAGCATATAATGATAAACATATAGGGCTGAAACTCTCCATTTCCAATTGATCTTTTAATCATTTTACCTATTCATCGTTTCTTCTGAGTAGCAGAACGGGATAATGTCTTTAAGTTTCCAGAGTCCAAGATCTTCAAATACCTTCTGTTAAATTAACAGAACAAAGCCTTGAGATATTCAGTTTATAATGATATACAACAGAAAGGTATTCAATGTTCATATTTAAGAAGCTCAACACACACCCCAGCACTACGCATCAGCCGAACGGCTCGCTGCACCGTCGCTCGTTGAAGCGTTACCTCAAATCAGAGCCCATCCCAGAGAGCAGCGACGGACCCGTCAAGGTGAGAAACATCCAGAAGGATTCTTCATTTCTGTGCTGTTGATTTTTATGAATTTATTCCAACTGACCTTTCGCATGTTCCCACTTTTTTAATACTTAATGTGTAGTATCAAATATACACAGATGCTTCGTCCTTCAATACAGCCAGATCCTGAGTTCAGCCTCAGGAGGTTTCAATTACATTTGTGGTAAGTTTTGTAAGGGTAGCAAAAAAGGTTTATTTGAATGATTTAGAGCAGAGCTTTCTGAATTCTCCAGACCTTGTGCTACGTACCAAGCTCTAATCCAGCACGTGCACTCCGCTCCGCATCAGCCAAACGGCTCGCTGCACCCTCACTGCGAGGCGGACCCAAGTTCCCATCAGCAGAAACATGTGGGTTTGCTATCCTGGCTCCAAGATGGTGGAATGAGCTCCCATTGAAGTCAGGACAGCAGAAAGCTTACACACCTTCCGGCGCAGAATGAAAACTCATCTCTTTCGACTCCACTTCGAGCGATAGAACTATTAACAAAGCACTTATATACTAACAAAGGGCTGGCTTATCTAAAGCCAGTTGAGTAGCACTTGAAATGTTTGGCTCTATGAAGCCTGGTGTACTTATATGATTCTGTTTTCTTCCAGGTTGTATCTTCTTGGTCGAATGCACTTATTGTAAGCTAAATGCAATGTAAGGTTTTTTTTTCCTTTCCTCATTTAATTTAGCAATTATTCAAAAATGTAAATACAATTTTCTGGTATACGACTTACAGATATGTATCTTGTGACATACTCTGGTTCATTCATGAGAACATTTAATCTGAGACTCGGAGTATTTGACCTCTGAAAAATTACCCGGTGCAAAAATCAGTTCGAACACTTTTATTGAACTAATTAGTCGTAACAACAATTCTGTACAAGCAACTTCCTGTTCCAATTTCTGCCATTAAATAATGCTGATACATACAAACAAAGTTCTACATCCAAAGAAGTGTGGATTCACAGGAAGCGGATTCCCGCTCCGAACTGGACGCCGTCACAGATCCTGCAGGGAACGGAGGAAACGGTTCAAATACAAATAAAAGAATATCAAGAATCAGACTTTCTGTATGGAGTTGTATAAGGTACTCGTATATAGTCAGTGTCACGATGGCTAATCAATGTAATGCTGCGTACGGGCCAGAAACTAAAACATTTTAACCACCTATACAATCGAGTAGGTTTGCTCAGCTTAGTGTACTTTGTGCTTAGAATATCTGTTATGCTTTATTTAGCCAGACGGAGCTTTCCCACGAGGAACTGAAAGTGAAATTATACTATCTTCAAAGCCACCATTGAGAAAAACAGTAAAGACAAGTTTCACTTACTGGTGGCAAGATACAGCCGAGAAAATATTCTGAATATAGTGTATACTTATAGATACTTAAAGATAGTGATTTTTTGTTTAATTGACATATCTGAGAATTGTTGAGTTGTTTTCTGTGGCTACGGCAGGACTGTAAATTAATAATAGACCGACTATTGAGATTAAACAAACCCACTTCAGTCATCAGGTGCAAGCTTGACAGTGCTCAATATTTCCTGCATTACTGACGCATGTAAACGGATGTGTGAGGCTCACTTTCAGAGGTGGAGAGCCCACCTGTCCAGGCACTTTCTGTGTGATAGTTTGTTTCCTCAGCAGCTCTTACCTGTCTCCGCTCTGGACTCCCATGGGAATGCAGTAGTTCAGCTCCAGCCTGGCGATGTTCCCCAGACGCAGCACGATGCCCACTCCGTACGACCAGCGGATGCATTCTGCCAGTTTCTTCAGGTGAGCTTTTGGCCCCTCACCTGAGTGAGAAAAGAAAAATGTTTCCATTTCTGAATGTATCATATTGCTTTCCATCATATTTCTACTACACTCCACACCTTCCAAACCAGAGGGTATAATACAAATTCAACCTAGGGCTGGGCTATACTCTGTTATTACACAAGTTAGTTTAATACTCGATTCTGATTGGTCAATTTGGACATTCCAGAGGTTGTTCATTTTCAATAACAGACCGTTGCTAAGGAGAACAGACCGTTGCTAATGAGGATCAAGGGACTATGTGAAGAGTTAAATAAATGTAACGTCAGCTGTGGATAACTAAGGTATATTTTCTCCATCGGAAAACAACAGAATCATTTTTGAATATTATTTTATATTCACGTCAGGATCCCGCTCACCTGGTGGTCAGTTTTCATGAATGACAGCCTCTCTGCACATTGTCCCCTACTCCATATTGTGATACGAGACTAGATGTCACGATGTCATGAACCCAACACATTACAGAGGTACTCGTTCGGTTATCTTCTCACCGTAGTTGAGGTTACAGAGGTTTCCGGCGTTGAGGAAGAAGTGCGTCCTGAAGAGATCCCCGAAGCCCCCCTTGCCCGGCCTGAAGGGCAGAGGGGTGTAGAGGTGCAGCCCCCCCGCCCAGTAGCCCTCTCCTCCCAGGTAGTCTCCTGCCACATCAGTAATCAAAGCACACAGCATTTAAATAACCATCAAACTCCAACGTTCACCAGAAGCTCGGAGAGGGTAAGGTCTCACCTTCACTCTGCGGACCCAGACTGTACATACTGAACCCTCGGATGCTGGTGGGGCCGCCCAGATAGAACCTAGGAGGACCACAGAAACACATACATCTCCACATGTATATTTTTTTACTTTTTAATGATATTTTATTTCCATTTCAGAAATATTTTGGACTGTTTATTTCTTATGTCATAATTTCTCTTATGTACATTGCCTTGTTTTGTATGCTGCTGCAACGCAAACATTTCCAAAAGTGGGATCAATAAAGTACCCATCCATCCATCCATCTAAAACATACGATATATATATATATACAGTTATGGGTTTCCAGTTGTGTTAATATTCATATTATTATATGCTTTTGCAACAGTCCCATGCAATAAAGCCACATGGAATTGAATAAATGAAAACGAAAAATGGGAAATAAGTACTTTTTTTTTTATTGAATATAGTTTTCTCTATTGCAGCAATTTGCCTGAAATTGCCTAAATTGTGCAAACTTGTACTCCCTAAAGATATAGGTCAGAAAATGCTGATATTTTTAAACCAAGTCTTTTGAATCTGGCTAAATGTACTGTTTTATAATTCTTTGGTTTGCCATACATCCTTATTTATGATCTTTGTCATAACGCTACTTAGAAATCATAAAAAAGGAACTCCCTAAAACTATAAAACTTGCCTTAAAATAATCCCTTATTTAAGTTTTCTTCCATATCAAAGTATTCCAGAGATGTCTTAACGTACACGGGTACTTTGCAAACACAAACGTCTAATAGTTAATTTCGTCAACACTTTGTGTGAATTTGGTAGAATGTAAAACAAATGCAGGCAAAAAAAACTGGACTTATGTTGTTTTGAGTGCCACGACTTAAAGACACTGGTCTCATGCATATCGTAATAGTTTATAATAATGTGGTGCATTTAATTTCTGTACCTGTCCGCTATGCTTGTTGGCTTGTCCCCAATGGGCAGCAGCAGACCCCCCCACATTGAAGCAGAAAGGACCTGGAGGAGAAAAGGGTTTAAGAAAGTGAATTTATCTGCCAACTGAAGCCTGAATATGCTGCTGGAGTCATTTATTAGGGTCTTGAAACCCAGAGAAAACATAAAGCTTTTCTTTTTTTAAATGAATGTGAATCTCACCGAGTCCCAGTAGAGTGTTTTGTTGAGCTGGATCTCAAAGTCCTCCTTCAGGAAACTGGCGTCTCCTCCGGTGTAACCAGCAAGTTCCTACACATCAGAAACAACAGACGTCAACCAGAGGCCTGTACTACGAAGCAGGATTTTCGCTTAGCCGGCTAAATTCAGGGGAAACTCCGGCTTACCGGTCCTACGAAGCTGGTTCTCTTTTTAGCAGGCTAGATCTCCATGGTAACTTATGCTGTGCGGCTAACCTGGTCGGGACTCAACTCAGTGAAAGCACTGCCTGCTGACCAATCAGAGCTCAGTGTGCGGAGTTTAAAGCGATCAAGTCATATTACAGGAGAAAGGAAATACAGAAAAACTGCCGTCGCAGGAAAGACGGCCGGCAAAAATCACCGACTGTGTGAACATGAATAGAATATCACCTCCATCTTCAGAGCAATCTGACTATTATAACATTAGCGTTAAGAAAGCTTAATATCTGCCACAACATAAGTAACCGGATCAGAGTACATTAAGTACAGTCCGCGGCATATCACTTCATAATGTATCACATATCTCCTTATCTGAGTCAGCTGAGCCGTATCTGGCCGTGCAACACTCACAGCGTCACAGACTGTATGCAGAAGTATTATTTTAAGCAACACATAAGTTGACGAAACACTCGAGTCAAATGTAATTGAAGTCAGATCGTGTCTTAGACGGGGCAGTGATATCATAAACCTGTTAATGTACGCATTCAAACACATGTTCTGTTCCAGCTGTATTCACCTTGCAGGTGCAGCTCTGTGGCTTTGATCCTGGATCAAGTGTTTAAGTCATGGATGTTTAAAGTTTAACTTCTTCATGTCTAATATTATAGTTGAATTAGTAGAACTAGAATTACCACCCAGTTAATGCAGTTGCAGTTTAGATTACTTTTCTGCCCAAAATGTCATGGCATCAATTCATCCCACTAAACGTTTTTGTAAAATTGTCAGAAGCACATGTATTCAGGAGTGACGGACAAAAGCATGTTTTGTGTCACAGTGACCGTTGATTGGCAAAATGTAATTAGTTCATCCTTGGACGTTTGAGCATTCACAAGGTTGGGCAAGACGGGAAACCTTAAAGGTCACCTATCATGCTATTTTTAGGCAATAGCATAAGTCTCGGATATATACAAATATATAAAAAACATGTCTATGAAGTGTTTTGCTCAAAAGAGATCACCTGTTCTAGCCATGCCTCATATCCCTCTATTTCACTTCCTGTTTCTAAAGTGCTGATTTGGGTATAAAGCTTTAAAAAAAGGAGGGGTCTGAGCTCATGCGGGACCCGGCAGCTACTGTCTAAACTAAATACTGCCTAAACTAAATAAACGCCATATCATGGATTATCAAGGATCTGAAACAGTCTGGAGCTCAAAGGCTTTCTCTCTTGCCGGTTACACCACAAGGTGAGTTCCTTTTTACTTCCTGCTTCTTCACACACATGCTCTCCAGTACAGGTTAGCTCTGAGTGTTAGCGATGCTAATGTAAGCACAGACCATATTACGTCCAAAACAGTCGGGCATTGTTTCTGATAGCAACGTTTCTGATCGGGCCGTGGGTCCACATTTCAGATATTACGTCATATCGGACGCAAATCTGGATCAGCTCCGTTGTAGCCCCGTTTTTAGAGATTTGGGTACGGAGGAAAAGAGAGAGGGTTTTATTTTCTGACGCTGCGTGAGTTCCCCGACGCACCGGGGACACATCTTGATATATAACAGACATCAAAAAGTGCATTTTGCATGATAGGTCCCCTTTAACATATACTCATAAAAAGCTCTTGTTCCGTGTTAAACGACTAACCTGGTGGATCTTTAACAGGCCGCCTTTCCTGGGCAGGATGGAGGAGTTTCTCGTGTCGATGACCATAGAGTGCTGAAAAACAAAATGACACCAATCACACACAAACCCTGGTTTATCCCCCACTATGTTCCCAAGCCTCCAGTCAAATCATTTGAATGTAAAATGAGAGGGAAATACCGAGAGAGAGGATTTGAGGGAGTGGCCGCTCTCCTCCCGGACGGCGAAGGAGGCGGTGCGAGCGAGACAGCCGAGCTCCCTCCACACCCCCTCCCACTTCAGGGTCTGGCTGGTCTTCCACAAGGGGAACTGAGGGAGGGGAATGGTTACAAGACGTGAGTTACTTTGGTACATTATCGTACATTGTTTGTAACGCAGCATCCATTGTGTCCTTAAATGGCTCTCTGAGGGGCTTCTGTTGATAGACCTCTTTATTATTCCATCCATTACATCTCAGGACTGCTTCCTGTCCTAAATGGAAAAAGGGATGCACTCTCAGCTTGGAATATTAATTGATCCCTCCAAAACTAAAGAATAAGAAGCCAATTCCTTAAGACTTTGATGATTTGAAATGTTCTTGGTTACAAAACTGACTCTAAATTTCACTTTTCAAAAGTCTGTAGTCTGATCGTCATCAATGGGACCCTACTTGTTAAATAAAGTTTTAATGAATGTAAGAAAACCAAGTCCAAACTCTTTTTTAAAGAGCAAACCCCCCGACTTCTTAGTACTTTACAAATCACTGTACTGCCTGCTAGCATGACTCTTTGTGGCTCAGTTCACTTACAGTGGACACAGAATTTGTTTTAGAAACGAGGTTTTAACTGCGCAAAATGAAATAAATAGACATGAATAGAAACAAGTATTTACGCTCATTTCTCCAGAGATGCCTCGATCCGTCTCCCTCAGTGAACTCCAGGGAAACTGACCCGTTACTTTGTACATGTTGAGTGTGACGCTGGAAGAGGAAAAGAGAAGAAAAATATCAACACCAGGCTAGGATTCTTTCTATGAGATTTCTCAGGTTGTTTGTATTAACTTTTAGCTGTTTTTAAGTCTCTTATTTCTGCTTTTATGTGAAACGTTTTCAACTTTTTTATTTTCAACGCCGTACCCTGGCAAAGATATATAATAAAACATTTTAGCAAACAAAATAGCGATGCTTTTTTATGTCTTACTTGCGTTCAAAGTTCCCAGGTTGGGGTTTGAAGAAGGACAGACCGTAGGACGTCTCTTTGGTGCCGTAGGAGAACTGGAAGTTCATCTTCTCTGCTCGACCCAAAACATTAGGTAACTTCAGGCCCAGTACCTGAAAACAAAGCGGGTTTGATGATTACGGTTTCCATTGTGTATTCAGAAGCATCCAAACCTTTAAAAAGATCACATGCAAAAGACATTTGAACTCAAAAGGCCTCCAAAAATAAACACGGTAACGGTACGTCCACACAGCAGCTTTAGACGAATCTTCCACCGCTTCCACCGCTTCTCTGCCCATTGACTTTGAATGGGGATGACGTCACTTTGCCTCGCTTTTCGCCGAACTGCATCGTGGGGGAGCGAAGTGAAGATTTCCAGGATTCCAAAGTTGAGCAATGTTCAACTTTTGAAGCTGAGCTGGAAGCGCCAGCCAATCAAACACGTTTATGCAAATCTGACAGTAGAAGCGCTAGCCAATCAAACCGCGTGTAAGCAGGGAGAACCAGACCGCAGTTCATTTCCTCATATTCCAAACGAGAAATTACGGGAGCAAATCACCCGGTTCTTTACGACCAGAACTATTAACGGGATACAAACCGGAGGAACCAGGCATGGAGGGAGGTGGCAGAGGCAGTGGGGGAAACTGGTAGGGTTTCGCCTGTTTGGGGAGTTTATATATATATATATATATATATATTGCTCGCATAAAATCCCCGCGGTTTTTTGCTTTGTATGTCGGGGGCGGGAGATTCATGTGATTGGTTGTTGGACGCGTTGCTCGCAAAAAATCCCCAAGCTTTCAGACACGCCCAGCTCCAAGATTTTCAAGATTTTTGAAAAGCTGCTGTGTGGACGTAACGTAACAGTGAAATCTCATCACGATAAAATAACCCAGTGCGACAAACTTAAATTCATATCAAATTATCTTTACAGAAGACATTGGTAATCCGTTTATTTCATTCAAAATATGTTTATATGCAAGTATGCACATTAGGGTGGTCCTTAAAATTGAAAGTGGGAAGGTCTACGCTCCAACCCCCAGAATTCATTCTATTAGTCAAGAAAACTCTCCGGGTGGATGTGTTGCTCAATCTGACGACATGTACCCCTCCCTCATCGACCTTGAAGTGTAGCCTCCGTTGCAGCACCGTGGCAGGTTGATGAGGGAGGGGTACATGTTGAGGGAGGGGTACATGTCGTCAGATTGAGGAACACATCCACCAGGAGTTTTCTTGACTAATAGAATGAATTCTGGAGGTTGGAGATTAGACTTTCCCACTTTCAATTTTAAGGACCACCCCTACTGAGGCTAAACTTCAAGGTTGATGAAGGAGGGGTAAATGTTGTTGGAATTTGAATAAAATTCACCAGGAGAGTCATCTTGACTATCATAACAAATTCCGGTGGTTGGAGCTTAAAATAAATGAATTCGGAAATGTACATGGCACTAAGGACCACCCTAATGCACATGTGTTTTTACAGCACATTTCAACAACAATGCAATTTATGTTTTGTACTTGTGTTTCTCTTATTATCCTAAGACACTCTTATGTTCGGCTGTGAAAAAGAAATATTAAGGACAGACCATCTATTTCTATTTCTAGAGAAAGGGGCGGGTCATATAAGTTTCTTTTCTTCTCCCTGCTCCTTTTCGGTCAATGGTGTGTTTATAGAGACATGTTTTGTTAACAATTATTATACATTAAGTTTTGCATACCGTGAACGGAACAAATAAAAATGAAATGCAAAGTGCTTAAGTAAAAAACATTGAGCATTAAGATATAGTGCAAATTTGAACGTGACATTTATCATATTGCTCACCATGCTTCCTTCATTGTTCCCGACCATGGTGTTGTAGCTGCCGGTCATCCGCCTCAGCTCGGTGACTTCAAAGGTCACATCGAGGCCGTTGGGAAGAGCACCGTCGCCTGAAGAGAAGAGAAAAAACATGCTTGTTTGGTTTAAAATAACAAGTCAGATATCTTGAGATTGTGTAACAACTGGTCTGATATCAGAGCAGTGATTGGCTGTACCTCTCGATGTGTCGATAACAACTTCAACTTTTCTGAAGATACCGAGGCGCAGCAGCTTCTGTCGGGCTTCATGGGACTTTCGCATCACCTGCACAACAAATGAAGTCGTGTTTTTGAAGCTTGTTTCAGTTACTCAGAGGCCTGCAACTAAAGAATCATTGGGTAGTTCGGCTGTATCAACGTGCACCTACATCGATCAGGTTCTTTGCCCGGAAAACGTCTTTGATTTCATACGTCAACAAGTCGTCCTTCGTTCTTCCGAGCCCATCTATGTGAACTTGTTGAACGACAACCTGAGAAGGAGACAGACAGCGTTAGGAATGCAGAGAAGACAAAGAACAAAATATGGATAATAATTTTGCAAGTAAAATAAACATGTATTTAATGCCTGCAACATAACGCATCTTACATTCTTGTTTTCGAGGACTTCTTGCTTCTGCTCGATCTCAGGAGCCTCGATGTCGTCCGGATGGACCCCGAGCTCTGGCCCTCGCATGGGCAGAGGGTCCAGGCTCTGCCACACAACATATTGGGAAAAACATGTTTTTGTGTTTAATGAATTAGAAGTTAAATAAGATGCTACGAAAACTCAAGGTGATTTTCTGGTAATGTTAGGCGTTTACTATTGCTTTATCTGTGTTAGGGAAATAATTATCCTAGACTCCTAGATGTGACATACAGGACCAACCTTGACGCCTGTTTATGTCCTTTAAGGACACAGGCTGCTTCAGCCAATAATGTTATTGTTCCCATTCTGTGACCGGGCAACGCTAGGTCACAGATGGTCTTTGTTGTGGGTGCACTGGGACACTTCCTTCTTTGTGGACTCCAGGGTATGACATTTTCGAGGCCATAAGTGACGGACGCAAGTGACTCAGTGTGCCCAAACTGTCTAAAGCTATCTTATCAAAACATGTTGATTACTCTCTGTGAAACCAGTAAACTGGGCTAGCAAGAGAGAGGCGCTCCAGAATTGACGTGGCAACCACCCGTGCAGTCTCACCGTGACTGTGACTTGTGATGTGAATGCTCCGGCCGAAACTCCAAATAAATCATCAGTGGTCTGACATCAAAGCTCCTGCTCTACCTTGTCTCCTTCCTGAGTCGGTGACTCCCTTGCATTGCTCCACAGAAGTTTCCTCTACAATCTGCAGATGTTATTCTCCATTATTGGATCAATTGCTCTATAAAGTGTCTCAAGACATCAGGATGACATCTTCAAATGTCTTCTTTACTGTTCAATACCATTACCCAAATATATTAAATAAACAACAAAATAATAGAGATAAAAGCAGCACATTCTGACATTGGAGATGCTAGATCCAGGAAATGTTTAAATAAATCAATTAAATGTTTTGAAGTGAAAATAACTTAATGATCCAAATAGTTGATGAATAGTTTTTCTGTCAGTGTTGCTTGAAGATAAATGACTTGATGCCAAAGGCCTTATTTTATGATTACTGTGTTGAGATACATTTTAAGACATACCTAATTGCCTCCTAAAACACTTGTCTTTAATTATTCAAAAGCGTAATTGCTATGTGCACAACAGCTTCAGCTCAGATGTTTACAATGCACATCATAAAACCAAGGCTCCTTCATCAATGCAACAAACAAAGACCTGAAGTATTGCAAGAAAAATGTAAATGTTGTTGTTCTTTTACAAAAATAAAATTATACAAGGCTACATAACACTCCCCTGTATTTTCTATATCATGTCTTTAACTAAAAACAATAAAGACATCTGGTGTAAAACACTACAATGAGTGAAGGAGCCTCTAACATCTGTCAGTACTCGCAATGGTTTAATTATATCTAATTACACAGCAGTTTAGTTGTGAGATCTTAAACTAACTAGCAGGAAACTCATTCAGTGTCTCACCACAGCTCTGAAAGCCTAGTTACAGCTTATTTAATTCACATTATGGGCCTTTCTGCAACTCAGTGGCCGCTCTGCATGTTTTTTGACTGAACACACGGAGAGGTCAAAGTGCTGACTAACACGGGTACCGGACTCTTTCTTACCCGGGCGTGGACGGTGCCCATGCTGAGCTCCGCAGGGCGCTTTCCCGGGAAATGTGGTCGAAAATCTGCGTGGAAAAAGAGCCACCAATTTAACCTACATGTAACCGGAGCAGAAATGCGACGAGGCTCAGAACCGAATCGGGAGGCGGCTGCCGCGTCACTTCCTGACCACGCCCCTTCTGCTGGGCTGCGTTCAACACGACAACGCTGCAAACCGTTAAGAAATCAATAACAACATCACGTTGAAATACAAGTTTACTTGCATTTTTCTACAAGTATTATTACTGTGCTCAATGTATATTAAATTAGACTACATTATTATGGAAGGCTTGAGCTGCCATTGTAGTAAATAAATAAAATGTATGAGTTAATCAATTAATACAATAATAAAGAAATGTAGAAGCAAAACAAAAACAAACAACATAAAATGGGAATATAATAGAATAGCATGGGATGGGAGGGATGCAACCCTCTTTAATGGTCACACATGCAGAGCACACAGCACACACAGTGACATTTGTTCTCTGTATTTAACCCATCCTAGACCAGGAGTCTAGTAGGAGCACAGCGCCCGGGGAGCAATGGGAGTGGGGGGGTGTCCTGTGCCTTGCTCAAGGGCACCACGGCAGGGCCCAGGAGGTGAACTGGGACCTCTCCAAGTAGCAGTCCACACTCCATATTCAGGTCTGTTCGGGCACTTGAACCGGCGACCCTACGGCTCACACTCCAAGCCCCTACTGACTGAGCCACTGCCGGAAACTGTTATCTAAATGTATTTCTTTATTATTATTTTGTATATTAAGTAATTCTGGGTAGAAGACTTTGTAATCTGATCAGTGGTTTGATTTTAAAACACTAGGAAAGATGTATTTATTATTGCAATATCAGAGTAAAACTAACCATTTATAGGAGAAACTCCACAAGAATATATAACTGTTGACTTTAGTGTTAAAAAGCTGATGAATACTTGAACAAATACAACCCAAATCAGTACATATTAGCAGTTTAATAACAACAATGATATGAAATATGCTAAATGTACAAAACACAGATCCACATAAGGCCAAGTGTTAATGAACACATCCAAAATCCAGTATATTGTGGAATAAACAACACATCCGGTGAGTGGAAAATCACAAACATGTTCTCAGTTGTTCATATGTTGCTGAGCATCTCTGTATGCCTTGCATCCTGTAACAACAAAACAATAAAAACAATGACATTGATAATAAAGGGGATTTTAAAATGTTGGTAAATATAGTAATTGCCATGCTGTTTATATGATATAAGCTGCTCTTACGCTTCGGTTTTGAAGGTTTCATGGGATATCCTGTCTTCATTTGCACCGTCAGGACATTCATTAATGTCTTTAATGCCCAGTGTCATCAGAGCTGTGGAGGAAACATCTCTGACTATTTATTTCAATTCATGGTGTCATGATGCATTTTCTTTTTTAAGAAGTTAAAATATACACATAGGCAACAGAGTATTAAAAGCAGTATTATTGGTTCTAATAAAGAAAGAATGATTGAAGACCTATAAGCGTAATGCATTGAATTGGTGTTCTCGGCTTACCGGCTTAGACTAATACAGCCAATGTAAATAACATGAGTTCACATTCAAAGTGTGTGCATTGTCAATATCTGTGCACAAAATATACCTCCTAGTGTCCCCTTCCTGTGCTTACCCTGCTTGTATTGGGCAAAAGTAATGTGTTTCTGATTCGTGGGGTCCAGGATCCCAAACACTGTGTCCAGGTTGGCGTTGTTGAACAGATTTGGTCCTTTCATTCCGGTCTGCTGAGAAATCTTCAGCTGCTCCAGCTGCTCGATCAGAAACTCTCTGGGCTTCTCTGAGGAAAACATTCAATCACAAAGAATATGTTTTGTAGTAAATATGGAAAATAAATTGCTTTTCTTATTGTAAAGCTACATTTTAGTGAAAGTTTGCAACAATCAAAAATACTAATAGTCAGAGTAACATACAACTGTACAATATATAGTTTAAAAAAATTACAATGCAACCCTATATTAAATTAAATACAATTTGTAAAAGACATCTTGTGTAATTGTGTCCTTTTACAAATCACCCTTAGGGAATGTGCTATGTTTATTGGTTATGTGTTTTTAATTCGGTGTATTAACCCTATATTTATTATTCGTATCGACAAACAGACAAGCCAGAAAGAGAAATTATAATCATGCATAGATAAGGTTAATACGCTAAAATGAGTGACTTAAAAGTGAACCAAAAACTAGCATGTATTTAAAATCAAGTTAGCTTGCTAGCTTTGCCAAAACATAGCGTTTTTAAGCACAGGGTGTAAACGTTTTGTTCTCTATAAGCTCTAACCGGGTCTGTGGAAGAAGAGCATGCCGCTCAGGTTGTCCAATAGCTCGATAATATTGTGTTTTTTAAGATATTCCGCGGCGTCTTCCTCGCTCTGCGTCGCCATCTTTCACTTTTGTTTTGACCTGTTGCTATGATACGCCAACGTCTAATGGTTGAGGGACGCGCGCACATTTTTTTTTACGCATAATCAAATGTAATAAGGAGTTTGTGATGAACTAACAATCTTTAA
Organism: Pseudochaenichthys georgianus; assembly: GCF_902827115.2. Taxonomy (NCBI): domain Eukaryota; kingdom Metazoa; phylum Chordata; class Actinopteri; order Perciformes; family Channichthyidae; genus Pseudochaenichthys; species Pseudochaenichthys georgianus. The sequence continues at coordinate 39,590,098 of NC_047508.1, forward strand.
TGAATTTAAACTCTTACGAAGTTTCTCCTGTCGTTGAAATGGGAAGATTAAACAAGTTATATATTCATTAATAACGTGGAAAGTTTGCTGGATTCCTGACTATTTTTTTCTATGAATTCGGTATTTTTAAATTATAAGGTCGTATACGTGTAAGGCACATTATTTTCAATATTACCTTGACATAAAATATTGATTTCACAGCTCTCTTAAGTGTATTTTTTGTTATCAAGTTGCCTGTTGTCCAGGACATTGGGGTAAAAAAGACACAAAATAATTACAATTTAATATGGATTGTAAATTTGATTTCTTACAAAAGTTTTACAGAGTATATTATTTGCAATCTTCCCTGACACCGGTTATAATAGCAGTTAAAAAAACAAACATGAATTTTGAATGTCCATGTTTGTACTAGTGTTTTCCTTCTTCAAATGTTTTTGAAATATTTTGAGATTTGGTTAAGCAGGGTATACTTGTAGTTTTTACTAGTCCTTTTATTAGAGATGTGTCTGTTGTTTGTGTTTGTTTTTAGTGTCAGGATGGAACCCTTGTCTTTTTCTCTGAAAACAGAATCTACCTACGGGTACAAATAAATAACCTGAAACATATTTTCAGGTTTCTCAAAGGTGTCACTTATGTTTACCCCAAAGCAATGACAAAGGTTTAGAGTGATATTTTTTATTATAAAAATGTTGTATATTTAGGGAAAAACCAAACCAAAAGATTGCCTTTTGAGTAGAACAGAATAACTTACAGTTACAGAGTGTTCATGAAGCGTTCTCTTACACATTTCATCACTTGGTTTGAAAGTACTAAGACATTCAAACGATAAATTAACAATAGTTGTAAAAAGCAAATCATCTTATTCCAGAGAGGATCCTTATCCCATGGAGCCAGGCGCCAACAGTTTGGCATCTTCCCCTTTAATTGAAATATCCATTTGCAGATGACCCAGACATGATTTTACTCCCAGGAGAGTGGCAACTTCAAAGATTGGAAATAATGTGCTGATTGAGCGTCCGTCACGCAGAGGAAGTGTAATTCCAGATCAGTCCACTTTGTGTTGTGCTTTAAACTCCTCCATCGCAGCAGCAGCAGCTTCTTGTCTGAGTTTGTAGCCCTGCAGCTCCGTTATGAGCTCCCCGGGCTTTGGTGGCGTCTCTGGTATACTCTGAAGGATACAGATAAAACAGTAAGTAATGTTACACATACACTGAAGGAGTGGGGCTGTTTGGTTGGGTGCTGTTGTCCTCCCATGCAAAACTGTTTAACTATTGATCATTGGACATCAAATTAATGTATGTTCTGCAGCTACACCACCAACATTAGAAAGGGTGTTTTAACACATCATCCCAACAATAAAAGCCTATCTTTCGTATTGACTTTACCACAGTAGATGAAAACAGTGAATGAATGAAAAAAACTGGACACTGTGAAACACTTTGCGTACTATGTCACACATTTGATGTATTCTATTTTCATTGTTATTTTATTATGAAGTAGGTGGTATTTCTTTAATTGTCTTATTTAACCTGGGGCAGGTCATGTGATTTTGTGTTCCCATGACAACATGTGCCAGACTAACACATATGACAGAACTAGCTACATTTCAAAAGCTTTTTTGTTTGTTGCTAAAGGTAACATTCAAGCCATTTAAGAATTAAAATGCTTACATAACATGTCCTTTATTACATACCTGTTGTGGAAACATGTATTGATCAAATTGATATGAAACAAATGAGACAAACATCGCTGTGACACTGACTGGTGTCACATCGGGACTATAACCCTAAACGTTCACAGTAAACCCAAAGTGACATATATGCACAAATAGAAATATTATTATGATCTGCTCAGTTAATTTAGCTGATTCAATATATTTAGTTAATATGTTCTTATTCTTCAATTCAAAGAATGTTCAAACTAAATTAAACCAAAAAATCCTCCTCATGAATGAAGTTATAAAAGAGTTATTTTACCATTAAAGTGGACATATATGTCACATTTCAGATATTTGACACTAGGGGGGGTTCTTGTCAGAAATGTGTTCTAGGTGGTCTATTTGGTCTAAATTATGTTCCCCTTAATTTCCCCAAAAGTAGAAATGGGTCCCGGTTCAAATGTATTTGTCATATCCTTGTTTTGTGTTCATTGTCAATGTCATGTGAGGCATTCAGTGTATATAACGTCTTCATTGTAAACCACTTTCAGCTGCATTTCTTGTATAAAAAGTGCGATACAAGGACGTTTATATATTTGTAATCTTTATTTAATCTCTCTTTCTTTACCAGATCAGGCAGGTAGTACTGATGGACGAGCTGTGCTCCTGCAAACATGGACAGCATACTGGCACTAAGCATCCTCAGGTACCGAGGCCAAGACACACCAGCTGGCATCTTTACAGACTTCTGGAAGAAAGAGAGGGAGATATTATATTAGTAAACAAGTCAAAGCAGACTAACATAGATGCTTTATTTGTTGCATGTAGTTTTTACAGTACATGTATTTATCTATAATGTATGACAGAAAGAGGCATCTGTTTTTGTTTGCTCCCCTTTTTTAAAAATGGGTGCCAAGTCAAATGTGCTGTTTTCTTGCTAAGTTATAGGTGCTGTTAAAATGTAAAATAATGCCAACATCAGGAGCTAATCATATAATGAGATAGTGTTATTGATCACAAATTGGATCCTGTATAGAGTCTTTACGGGTATACGTTACAATAAGGGATTTCTAGCAAAGTAAAAGTCACTATTTGAATAACATATACATACATGTACAAATGTCTAACAAGTACTACTTAAAATATGATTAATAACCACCAGTACATTAAACCCAGTAACAGGGAACTGCTGTCAATGTTTGCCCTGATGTCACAGTTAGCATGGCTAGAAGTTAGAAAAACAATAAAGGGTGAGCAATCGACACATACTTACATATAGTGACGCTGGTTAGTCCTTTTCAGTTCCTTTAACTGTAATTTAAAGAAAAGACAGCATTGAAAAGCATATTTTCAACACCTTAAACCCTAATGTCTGTCATTGGGACAAGAAGGCAGGTCATGCTGTTTAGCTAACACAAAGATATGTTAAAATTATAGAGACAGTTCACTCTGCACATTTTTACGGATACCACAGAAATTGCGTTTTCTGTCGCCTGTTTGTACATTTATTGGCTCAGCTTTTAGGTGAATTATTATGCTTTTTTAAGTTTGAATGGACAACAACCTACTTGTTTTCTGTCCCACCGTTTTAAGACTGGTTTGTGATGTAGGCTACATCTTACAATAGCATTTGTGTTGAAGCCAGCTATCGCCCTGTGTTAAAATCGTTTAATTTACATTGTTAATCCAGTTTAAAAGGGATGAGTTGAAAAAATAGTGAATCATTTCTGGAATATTATTATTGAATATATATGGTTCAGAGATCAGGTTATAATGTCGATTTTGCAGAATGTTTGTCTATGTTGAACTGGTCCTATATTTTACTGCGGAGTGATGCGCATCACAAAAATACACCATCTTTGTGTCTGCCTTCTTCTACGGTTTAAATGTGTGTTGGTGCATTCAGAGGAACAAGTGTTGCCGCCATCTAGCGGTAGTGCAAAAGTAGTTCATCATTGAGTAAATGCAAATCTTTAGTGTTTACCTAAATACAAAAAAGAAACAGAAACCAAGAAATGTGTACCTTCGTCTCATTTGATCTATTTTGTTAAATCAGTGACTGTTCACTGATTTAACAAAATAGATCAAATTTCCAAGTGAAAAATTGTATTGTGGGATGTGTAGCGAAAAAGTGTCCCTTATAAGGACAAAGAACTATAGTAAAATAGTAACTAAAAGATCCAGAAATACAATTTTAATATTATATTTCATTATTAGCATTTAATAATTCAGTTGTTCACCTCCTGTCCGCTAGGAGGCAGCACTGCTTCTCCCAGCAGCTATCTCACCGCCAGGATTCAAAACAAGTAGAAGGACAAGTTGGGGCAAAAAGGGAGGGCAATGTTTTTATTTAGTTCAAGAGACGTTTACAGTCAGAAAGTGACTATTTTTGCGTTTTTTCTATTTGAATTAATAAGTGTTGTTTAATGAAAGTTTCTTCCGTTATAATTAAGTAAATATAACACTTCATCCGTGGTGTAAGAAGTGTTAGTTAGCCTCATGTTAGCATGTTAGCTGCAGAGTAGATTCAGTCACTTCATGTCTGTTAGACGGGCTCTGGTGGATTGTGCTGTGTTGTCTCTGACAGATGCATGTGTGTTTTATCCGAGCTGTAAAGGCTGCTTCTCGAGGATTGATGTTCAACAGGAGGACGCGACGAGGTAAAAGCACAAACACAAAACAACACTTATTTCCTCTGTGAAGGAGACATGCTGGGTCCAATGGATTGTATTTGTAAACATTACTGCGACTAACAACCCTAGACCGAGATCACTTAAATAGCAGAGGTGAAATGCAGAAGTGGAAGAAGTAGTGGAAGTCATACTTAAGTAAAATCAGTGGTAACTAAGTACATGCACTCAAGTAATGTGCTTTTTGAGAGATGTGTACTTTACTTGATTCATTTATTTACATTTCTTGCCACTTTGTACTTCTACCCCACTACAATTCAAAGGTAAATAGTGTACTTTTACTTCACTACATTTATTTAATATCTTTAGTTACTTTGCTGACATTTACTGTATCTAAGTTAGCTCAAAGGCAAAACACATTCATGCATTTCTACAATGCTCAGTTAACTTGTTATTACCCATCTATAAATCTCTCTCACATTGAGTGTCTCCTCTTCTGTCCACTCAGATGCAGATGCTCTAAGTGTGGTTGCAGCTGTCTGAGGGAGCAGGTGGAGTACAGATACCGTCTCTCTCTGAGAGTCGCCCGGGACACCTGCATATTTGGAATAACAGTATTTGGAGGCTGCTTGAACCAATTCTTTGGTATTCATGCAAGTGGTTTACAGAGGTGAGAACGGACAACATATCTGTAAAGCAACTCCACACTTCAGCTATATAAACTTCCATCAGTGTTGTATACACACTAAGTGTGGCGGTTATATTCCCATATTCCCAATGAATAGGTTGCCACAGTGACGCGTCCTAAAACCCGGAAGTAAGTTAGCATTTTACCACTTCCGGTTCCTTCGACAAAAAGCAATGCAATTTCTCCATAGGATTTTGGAAAATAGCTCGAAATAAGGTCTGCGGTTGACACACATTGAAGAGACAGATCACGTTTTGTTCAGCCGGATAATATCCACATGTTTACCCTACTTTTATAATTTTCATGTAAACATGTGGATATTATCCGGCTGAACAAAACGTGACCCGTCTCTTAAATGTGTGTTAACCACAGACCTTATTTAGAGCTATTTTCCAAAATCCTATGGAGAAATTGCATTGCTTTTTGTCGAAGGAACCGGAAGGAGTTTACTTCCGGGTTTTAGGACGCGTCACTGTGGCACTCTATAGAGAGACGAAGTCCCGCCCATCTACTTCCGACCCATGGGACCTTATTTCGGAAGAATGATGTATTGAAGTCAATGGGGAGAGAAAGATTATCTTTTGATCCCGTTTGAATTGTGCCATGAATTACACATATGATGTTTGTCAATCTTAAAAAATAATTTCCATGTCAAAAAAGTCACAGTTTGTCTTAAAACTGTTGAAATATAAGACTATGAAAAATACGGAACTAGAAAGACTACAAATCCCAGAATCCCGGTCCCGCATGCTGGCTCTTACGGAACCGACTTACTCCCCTTGTGTGTATGTACAGCTCTCAACATGCCCAGACTTGGAGTGATTTTCACCTCGTTTAATACTTTTTGCCTCATTCTGAAAGAAAGAAGTGAAATTTGCAACGTGACGGCCATCTTGGTGTGTGGTGCGAGACGGGAGATGTAGTTCATTGAACGGTTTCACACAAAAAAAGTGTTGGTTCACATTTTTACGACTAATTTTTATTTTTTGACTTGCAAAATTATCTTTTAAATTGACAAACATCATATGTGTAATTCGTGGCACAATTCAAACGGGATCGAAAGATAATCTATCTAGTATCAACATCTTTTTTTGTAGGTTTGAATGTGACACTTGTTTGTAGTCTTTCAGTTTCGCCTGCCAATTTATGTACTTACTTTATACATAACTGTATTATATATAGCACAAAAACACACTTTGTTTTAAGTATTACTCCTCAGATACTATCTTATAAGCATTCTTTTTTGCACTAACCTTAGTTGGTACGACATTAGTGAATGTTTTTCTGTCAGGTGTGATGTAACATTACATTACATTGTTTTATAACGGCTCTAAAACAGCGTTGGGAACCCTGTGTTCCAGAGGATTCATGTGCCCAGGGTTAAGTTACTTTTCACTGAACTCTTTTCCGGTTCAGGGAAAAGCAGTGTGGATTTCTTTAGTTTCTGTATGATAAGTGATATGTAATGTATTGTTGTAGGTTGGTGCAGAGTTTGGATGGAGCATCAAACAGATCCACGTTTCTGGAGAAGGCTGTGCAGGACTGCTTCATTGGGAGGCATTTCATCTTTGGTATTAAGGTACAATTGCAATTAGGATTTTGAACAACACGTCCAAATGGTGTGTTTTATTGAATGTCATTGTATGTAGTCTTCTTGGTCTCAGCGGTTCCTGTTCTTGTGTCCTTCAGGAATCAGGAAGTGGACCCTGGTTGGGAGAGCCTGCTGCGAATGGGTCCAGCAGTAACGCTCACTTCATTGCCAGTCAGATGATTCTCCCCAACGCTGCGGGCCTCTCAGGCTGCTCTGTGGTCAGTTATTATCGGACCCTTCTTCAGAGAGCTGCAGAATATGAGCGGGCATCCTCTGATCCCAGCAAAGCCCCCGGACCCCAGACCCTGCTGCTGGTCCCTGAACATTTTGCAAGCAGCTTCAATAACACAACACTAAATGTCTCAGGTCTTTTATCACAGTCATCTCAAAGGTAAGGACATTAAGAAGCAACTGATAACTAAGTATCTATCTGATAATTGTCAGTTTCTGACTCCGTAACGACCACACACTAATACCAAATAATTAGAAATAAGTGGGATGGATTTATCTGAAATGAATAATCCAACATGTTTTGTAAGAGTAATATTAAAAAAATATGTTAAAACAGGAGTTGGCAGGGCTGTCTCATCATGGAGGGGTCAATGTGCCTGTACGTACACCATGTTTATTATTTGGAACAATCTTTATCTGTCTCCTCTATACCATGGATGCAGTGGCGTTTCTATATGTACAAAAGTGGTGGGGCACAAAAAACTTAGATGTCTAAATATAAGCTTCTGCAGTGAGGTTCATGGCTGCTGAGGCACTGACTCTTCAGGTTTACAGATATTATATTTTGACCTAAATAAAAATATAATATTATTTTCAAAAGCCTCTTTAGTCTGATGCTTCGATTAATTTTAAACAGACAGTTCAACAGAAGGATACCCAAAAAATGTAATTTTATCATTTAAATATTGAATTGTTCTCTCTAAGTAAGATCCCATTTTCAATAAAATTGCGGTCTTCTTCTTGAAGATGAAGTCATAATTTTTTGTAAAAGTCCTCCTTATGTTCTTGTAGTTTCAAAAGTCTATCATAAATCTAATCTAATCAATAGATTTATGATTCGAACATTTTAAAAGTAGGGTAGACATGTGGATATTATCCGGCTGAACAAAGCGTGCATTTATCTAACAGCTATTTTCTAAAATCCTATGGAGAAATCTCATTGCTTTTTTGTGGAGGGAAGCCATGCGCAGCTTACTTCCTGGTTTTAGGACGCCTCACTGCAGCTCTCTCGTCTCCTCTTCACACAGCACACTTTTCGCGGCACACGTACTTACAGCCAATCAGCTCTGAATGATGTGAGATGACGTATGGTGGGGATGGCAGCACTTTGTGTATGGTCATTATTTTTTTGCCACCCACATTAAATAGGACAATACTCTGAGCATGCGCAGCGTAGTTTTTACAGTCACCATTGACTTAGACAGTGAGAGGGAGGGGCAGGATCGGGTTTTGTCCCACATGGCTCTAAACAGCTCAATAGGCACACACTGTAGACACTAATTAGAACAACACAGACTAAAACAGCAATGTACAGACGAATCAGATGATTAAACATGATCTTAAAATATATGTAATATTATTTCTTATTTTTTTTTTGCATTTTTTTGTAATCATTATTTTTAATACTTTCTGCTGACACTAGGTGGGGCTGTGCCACTGCATGGATGTATAATAAGAACTGGATACAGCGTGGGAGGCGGGGTCTCGTTCGTTCCTATGAGAGCTGCTCATTGGCGCATGAAGGCAAAATGGCATGCCTGGCTGTCGGAGCAGAAGAACCCGTATGTGCGCTCACAGAGCATGCGCCCCTTAAGCCCCGCCCCCGGAGCTCCCACTCTCGGCTCACTAGAATGAATGGAGACAGAAAATAAATCTAGATTCGGCTTTTAGTGCATTTTACAACTTTAAGGACCGAATGATTATAATAAGGGCTATAAAATAGTTCATACTGGGTAGTTTATTTAGTTAAAAAAAAAGTATCTGCTGATTTACAGACGTCTCTTTCTCAATGTTAGTCAATGGGGAAAAGTCTTTCTGGGCCGGGTGACGTCACGGACTGATACGGAAGTTGTAGTACCGCCGTTTGGACACTACGAATGTTTTCATCAGAGTCCGGCGCACTTCCTGGGGGCTTGGTCTATATCCTGTTATTTATTTATTCAAAAGTAGAGATTTTTCAGTGTCAAGTGGTGCGACTGAATACATTGTTCACCTTTAAGACATTTCTTGACAGTTGCTATTGTTTTCATCCTAGTTCACAGAACCAAGACAGCACCCTTTCTCCAACCCCTCCATGGCAACAATCCCTAGGACTCGTTACCTCATCAGCAGAGCAGGAGGAGAGCTGCAGCACTCAGGAGGACAGAGAGGAGAACAGCCGACACACATTCAAAAACACAACACCACATCCTGCTCCGAGAGGCAGCTTGGGGAACCAGGAGGAGAGAGGTCGCGAGCGCACTCCTTCCAAAAGTCCATCATTCGCCGAATCCCCCAGTTCATCCATTGAGAAAGCTTTTGGAAACACCCCCGTCGGAGACACTTGGTTCAGTCCTCCCCCACCTGGCCTGAACAGATCAAAGACTAAGGAGATTTCTACCGGAGATCTCACCAAATCTTTTCTGTCCAGCTCTTTGGCCTGGGAGGACTTTCCTTTCTCTGAGAGTCTTACGGAGTTTTTAAACAAGGAAAACAACGATTGGGACGTTGTTAGTGAAGCAGAGCCACATTTAAACGTGCAGAATCAGAAAGAAACAGAAAGAAACAACCTGGAAGTCCGTTCACCGATCGAGAACGTATCACATAAGTCACCTTCTGCTCGTCAAAGGAACTCACAGGCGGTTCTGGATATTACAAATACACCTGCGCCGAGTGGAGGTGATTCATCTGACCGGGTACATAAGAGTCCTGTTGGATATTCAAACGAGATTCAAGTCAGAAACATTTGTTCCCCTGAGTGTTATCTGAAAGACGACAAAGCTCGCCTTCTATCTTTTGAAAAGGAAGAAGAGCAGCTTGAAGAAGACTCCTACAATTGTTCGGCAGACCTGTTCGGCAGTTCTCTTGTAAGCGATATGAACACAAACCAGATCGATACACGTGCAGAAACTAAAAGTACTACTTCAGGGGCGTGCCCACTGCTATCCAGACCAAACCAACAGCACCTAAGCAGTGACATGGATTTAACACCAGACAAAGATACACTTGAAACTAAAAAGTGCAATAACAGAGACAGTTTCATTCCAGGCACCATGGAGTTTGACTTCATCCCTCCCTGTCAGTCCACCCCCATCGTGAAAGCAGCTGTGACCGGGTCATTCGCTGAATTCAGTCCTGACAGTCGAGACTCTTCTGCCGCTCACCCAAATCAGTCTGATAAGGGCAGTAAAAGGAGAGCCAGTACCACCTCTCCTCTGTGTAACTCAAACGGGTCGAAGCAGCTGTTGCAGTGTGACAGAACGTCCACGAGAGAAAACGTGGAGTGGAGTACGACATCCAGCAGACGGAGCAGCAGATTCACCCCAAAAAGGAGCTTTTGGAAACCAGAAAAGCATAAAGAACATCTCCTGGCTCAGCAGCAGCATCATAGTAATTGTGACGTGTCGGACAATGAAGTGATTGTTCCTCCGAGTCCCGCTGCTGAAACGCAGCTGAGTGGGAAGCTCAGGAGGAGACTGCAGGCTGAGAACAGCAGCAGTGGTTTGGGAGAAAAGGTGAACTGTAAAAAGACTCTGTTGGATCAAAACCTGACATCACAGAGAAGTTGTGAGACTGATGAGGGGAGTCTGGATCGATCGAACTGTGACTCCCTTGATGACAACGAGGCCTGTGATTGGTCGAGAGATCTGTTTTCTGACTCGGTCTGAAGGCCTTTGTAAATGGATTATAGAATGAATGTATCTTATAAGCTGGTATACTAAAGATCTAACACATATTTGAAATACTTATAGGAGAGAGGCTGTTGAAGGCAGGTCAGGAGAAACCATACCTGTCTCACCGCTTGCTTTGTGCACTTTAAAGGAGGTATTTACCCTTTTATATATACCTTATACCTTACATGCCTTCATTGTTGGCCTTGTACAATGTGCCGCCTGTGACACATTGTTGTTTTTATCTGCACTAAATACTTTCCGCTGCTGCTCTCTGTCCTTAATGATATGTGTATGATCGTGTGAGTAATGAGTATGTGATCAATTAACTGCTTCCACCTCTAAGAACCATTGGATAAAAATGTTCAAATTGATTGATGATGATTTTTGTGTTGCATTTAACCCTTACATGAATTGCTGGTACCAAAACAAAAAAGAGAGTTTTTCTTTTGGAAGGGTACGCACCATCAACATCTTAGAATGAAAGTGTAAACATCAAAAAGTACACATTTTGCAAAGTGACCCTTTTTTCGGATAATACAAAATATATGATATGACTAGATTATAATTATTGATACATACATTTTCTTTTCTATATGTTGTCAGTTTAAACCCCCAAAATTAAGGATGTTCAGTGGCATATTATATTTAATACAGAGGCATGACATCTCCATATTCAATAGGTTATAAACTGCATTTCTTCCATTTTTGTTTAAAAAATTACTGCGAAATAGATTATTAATAGAAGATTATTGTTATCATTACAGCGAGTATTCTTAATGATAATCTGAATCTGCAAATAAGTAATGTAGGTGAATAAAAAGTACAATACTAGCTTCTAAAATGGAGTAGCATAACATGGATTTAAGCAAAACTAAGGTACCCCAAAATTGTACATAAATAAAATGATTGAGTGAATATAAAGTTAATACATCTATATTTAAATGCAATCATTTGGTAATAATAACATTATTTATTTATTTGTATTTCTCCCTGCTGTTCCCCTCCTGGCCGACAGATGGCGCTGAGCGCGCCTCCCTCTGGGCTACAGGAAATGTTGAAGTTTAAATGGTCTTTGTTTTGGGAGGATTCCCAGCCCCCCGTCTCCCTATTTGAAAACTAAAGAACAAAATGTATCACAGGTATGTTAGATTCCTCCTTAACGTTTATTTTTCATTAACATAGAGGCTAGTTCCTGTTTTTCCGCAGCTGTAGGACTCCGTAATGTTGTTAGCTTCCCTGTTAGCCACAGATTCCTTCTTCCTGTGTTAGCCGTCCATCCGTCTCCTTTGTGCAGAAATGAACCGAATGTGCTACAATAACAACAATACTCTTCAAACAATCCACATGTCCAGTGTGTATTGATGCCCTTGCAGCAGAATGAATGTACATTTGTTGAAATAAGTCAACTGTTAAGATGGAAGAAAACCAGTATACATCACTGACGGTTCCTACGGATTATTTTCAGCAGTGGTGAGTTGTTGTGGAGGTGGCAGCAGGTCATGGAAAACTTCTCATGTTTCCTCATTTGCATGCATGAGATTCAGAGAAATGCACTGCATGTTGATCATGCATACCTGTATACTTTATATGTGGGCTTGTAGCAAGTGACAGTGTCATCATTAAGGATAATAATGACATGTTTCTTCCTTTTCATGCATGAGATGAAGACAAATAAACTGCATTTTGAACCACACGACATCATGCATACCTTTGTACTATATGTTGGCTTGTAGGAAGTGACAGTTGAATTATTAAACATATTAACAACTGTGTAATACAATGTGTTAAAAAAAACGGGACTAATACACTCAATCAATATAACCCTGAGTAATAATTCAGGTATGTATCATATCATGTTTGGGTCAGATTACCTTGGCATTTAGTCAGTTAATGAAAACAAAATACATGGCAATTGTTGTAGTCCAATTCACTGGATACAATTGTTTTATATAATCTGAATAATTATAAATTACTTCAAGATGAATCCTTGAAACAAATAAAAAGAAACTAAAAGATGTTTTTTCTTTTCTCAAAAACATTATCTAAATTGATATCATGAATTTTTTTATTTAATTTTAATAATTGCCGTCATTTGAAGACCAACAATGGTATCTTTGACAGTATAACTTCTCTTTAGATGTCTTCCAACCCTGGTAGTAAAGACTGTAATTACACTATCACTCGCCACCGGCTTCATAAATACTCCTGCAATGGCTTTTATCACTCTGCGGCCTATTTGCAAGCATTAGAACTGAATAAACTCTACACGTTTGACCCGTAGTTGAGTTCAATCACAATATCAATGTTTTTGAAGTGTTGCAAATGTTTGTGTATCTTCATCCCATTCTGGTCAGCCAAAAGCTGGTGTTCCTGTTTGTTGGTGCAATGAGAGAGGGTTATCTAAGGTTATATGGTCAAATTTAGGAGATGGAACGATATATAATTTGAAGGCGACAAAATTACGAGTTTTCAATATCGGCATAATTGTGAAAATATTCCCGGATGAGTTGAACTAGCATTCTCGCTCGCTATCACGCGAGAAGTGAGACAAAGATCTTGATTAAAAAAAAATACAGAAATTATAATTTAAGAAAGAAAAGGCCCTTTCATGATTTATGATTTTTTAAGATTGTTAGTTTTCATTTACTCAAAAGAATGTTTACTAAAAGTGATACAAGTATAGGTAATGCATGATATTTTGTTTATTCGGATAATGTAAAGTCAGGTGATTTGATAGTGCCATATTAAGAGTTCAAAGTATATTTTGAAGATGTATCGCGTGTTTCGATAATAGGCCAGGATCATCTTGACAATGAGTTTTTATCTTGTGTCTTGCCTTCTCAAAATCAACCAATAAACCACATAAATCATTCCATTTAGAGCTTGATTAACGCACTACGCTGAATGAAATGCAGAGAATACAAACAAGTGGTTATCCGAGCATGATTGTTTGTAAGTATTGTGTCTTGTAAGTTTGTCTCACCTACTTTTCCTTCCCGCACGCCATCTAACACCAGTAACGCTCTGTCCCTTCTTCTGTGTCCGGTCTTATTTTTCTCACCTCCTTCTTTCTTTAACCGTCCTTCTTCTTCCTCTCTCACGCCTCCTCTCTCTTCCAGGTACCAGTCCAGTCAGCAGCACCCTGAGGCTCAGTATGTGATGCCCTATAACAACATGGGCTTCTACACAGAGGGTCCCAGAGATGAGCCCGTCATGGCGGAGCTGTCCGTCCACCGGGATCCTCCTGTTCACCAGGAGCCTTTCTACCAGAACTACAACCCCCCGGCCCAGAATCAGTACCACGAGCTGACCTACCAGCCCAACCTCAGGGAGCAGCAGCAGCACCCTGGACACATGCACCCCCCTCAGCACCAACACACAGCCCAGCAGCAGCAGCAGCAGCAGCAGCAGGAGCCCAGCATGCAGCTCCAACCTCAGCCTGCTGCTCCACCTCAAGGTAGGGAGGGGTTTCAAAGGTATTCTCCAACACACACACTTTAAAGGTCACCTATTGTGCAAAATCCACTTTTTCACGTCTCTTCTACGTCAACATGTGTCCCCTCTTCTTCATGTCTCTTCTACGTCAACATGTGTCCCCTCTTCTCCATGTCTCTTCTACATCAACATGTGTCCCCTCTTCTTCATGTCTCTTCTACATCAACATGTGTCCCCTCTTCTTCATGTCTCTTCTACATCAACATGTGTCCCCTGTTCTTCATGTCTCTTCTACATCAACATGTGTCCCCTCTTCTTCACGTCTCTTCTACATCAACAGGTGTCCCCTCTTCTTCATGACTTTTCTACATCAACATGTGTCCCCTCTTCTGCATGTCTCTTCTACATCACCATGTGTCCCCTCTTCTTCATGTCTCTTCTACATCAACATGTGTCCCCTCTTCTTCATGTCTCTTCTACATCAACATGTGTCCCCTCTTCTGCATGTCTCTTCTACATCACCATGTGTCCCCTCTTCTTCATGTCTCTTCTACATCAACATGTGTCCCCTCTTCTTCATGACTTTTCTACATCAACATGTGTCCCCTCTTCTTCATGTCTCTTCTACATCACCATGTGTCCCCTCTTCTTCATGTCTCTTCTACATCAACATGTGTCCCCTCTTCTTCATGTCTCTTCTACATCAACATGTGTCCCCTCTTCTTCATGTCTCTTCCACATCACCATGTGTCCCCTCTGTGGAAAGAGACTCTGAAAGTTTCAGGAACAAAGATTCTCTCTCTTTTTGATCCATTTCTATAAAAACCTGTCTGAAAATGAGCTGATCAGATTTTGGCCACTTTATGATGTCATAACGATGTGTTGTCTTGTGTAACCATCAGCCAATCAGCAACCAAGGTAACCCCCCCCCCCCCTTATCACCTGAATCTCCTCTAGAGCACCATTGAGTTCTTTGTAACCAAATCTCTCTCTGAGGGGCGTGGGGAGGGGCTCCTTATTTTCATCTAAAGTAACAGACAGAGAATCAGCACTTTGGAAACAGGGCTGAAACAGAGGGGATTATGGTAATGCTGCAACGATCTTTGTTTGTATATATCTGAGACCTGTAATATATGGATTAAAAACAGTACAATACGGGACCTTTAAATCATTGTGTCAAACTGAAAGTACAAGTGATTGAAATGAACGCTCAGCTTCAAACGGCAACGATAAAAATGCAGACCATTCCAGACATGTTGGTATAGTCTTGGATTCATATCTTAATTTCAACAGCCACATTTTAGTAATGCTAATTTTGGTCTACTATCGCCTAAAAAGTACAAAAAAGACACAAGACGATTATGAGATGGATTCAAGATTCTAATGTCATGTGTACGTAGCTACAGTGCAGTTATGACAATCACAATCTTATGTCACAAGCTCCTCCAACAGAGCAACACAATGAAACAGATTAGATAAGATAAGATAGGACTTTATTTATCCCGAAGGAAATTGTTGTGCCAGAGTTACAAAGAGACAATAAACATGATTATGAACTAATGTTTCAGGAGACTCGTTAACTGTAGCCGCTGCTGCTTCATAAATGTCACACTCTGTTTCAGTGGCGACGCCGGTGAAGAAGAAGCGCGGCCGGCCTCCGAAGCAGCAGACAGAAGATGGAAAGACGACCGAGGAGGAGAACGAGATCGAGGCAGCGAAAAAAGCCAAACGGGCTCTGAACCGCTTCAACGGCATGTCAGTGGAGGAGGTGATGACCAAAACCCTGCCGGACGTCATCACCTACAACCTGGACATCTTGATAGTGAGTTGTTAACTGGAGATAGGGAGATCATTGCCAATAGCAATGTGTGTGTTTGAGTGAGTGAGTGATTAAGTGGTGCCAGATGTAGAAAAAAGGTTTCAGACACAAAACAATGGTACATTTTCCCTGTCTGTTGCCATGGTAACACCTTCATGTTTCTCCTCAGATTGGAATTAACCCGGGACTGCTGTCGGCGTACAAAGGACGCCATTACCCAAACCCAGGAAACCATTTCTGTATGTTGACATTCAATTATTTCCTGATGAGCTTCTGCCCTGTTTGTTTGTTCAGTACAGATCCACAAACACACAGATATACACAAAGCATTATGGTTCATTGCAATTACATTTGATATCATTGTGTTCTTTTAGTTTTGTGTAGAGCTGTTAAAATTGTTTAATTGGGTAATTTAACCGGAATATCAACATTTAACAGTTAATATAACTTTCAATAAAGCATTTTGTATGTCAGATACAATTCTTTAGAGGGTACTGAAATCAGGGATGATCACTGATTCCTGATTCCCCAAGAATAATTTGTATCACACTTTTTCTAAAGTCATGTGCAAAATGTGTGTCTCGAAAGCCATTTGCCTTATGACATTGTAAAATGTCCTTCTTTCCTCTCCAGGGAAATGTCTGTTTCTCTCTGGTCTGACTGACGAGCAGCTCAACTTCATGCATGACCAGAGCCTGCCGGAGACATACAGCATCGGCTTCACCAACATGGTGGAGAGGACCACACCCGGCAGCAAGGACCTCTCCAGGTCTTTACAAATAATTAAACTTAATGGAAATACAGTTTCACTTTCAGAAAATACTATATACTATAAGTACTTATAGCTTTTTTACTAGACTTAAAGGTCTCCTATTATGCTATTTTAGGCATATATTATGGGTCTCGGATATATACAAATCTGGATTAGCTCCGTTGAAGCCCCGTTTTTAGAGATTTGGGTACGGAGGAAAAGAGAGAGGGTTTTTTTTCTGACGCTGCGTGAGTTCCCCGACACACCGGGGACACATGTTTATGTATAAAAGACATCAAAAAGTGCATGATAGGTCCCCTTTAAGTCTAAGTTCGTCTCCAATAAGGAATGTGTAAAAAGCCTTGCAAACTAATCCTGTGTCCCTTTTAAAGAAACAAAAACTATATTTTTATGTTTTCTTGTTTCAGTAAGGAGATTCGTGAAGGAGGTCGACAGTTACTCGACAAGCTGCAGAAATACAGACCATTAATAGCTGCTTTCAATGGAAAAGGTACACTCGTTAAAACATTTGAGACTCAGTGTTCAGATGGCTCATCATAAAGCCATCGGGTGAGTTTAACAGTGTTTTGACTTGTATTCATTTTGGCAGGTATTTATGAAATCTTCTGCAAAGAAACGTTTGGTGTGAAGGCAAAGAAACTCGACTTCGGTCTACAGCCTTACAAAATCCCAGAAACTGAAACAGTAAGTTGAAACAGAATCTGGATTAAAATATAACTAACAATGCCTTACAAGATATTTTCAAATGTCATGTGCCCATGGAGAGTAAGACTTTGTGTTTTGGACTCATACCTCGAGAATGGACTAACATTACATTACATTGCATTTAGCTGACGCTTTTATCCAAAGCGACTTACAATAAGTGCATTAGACCAGGAAGATACAACCTTGAAGAAAACAGAATCATATAAGTACATCAGGTTTCATAGAGCCAAGCATTTCAAGTGCTACTCAACTGGCTGTAGATAAGCCAGTCCTTTAACAAAGACAAATATTGATTAAATCTGTTGCTGGTGGCGAGTAAAGCCCTTACAAGGAAGTGGTTATCTCCAGATAGCCCAACTTTAAACGCATGGATGGATATTACAATGGACATTTACAAAATGGAGAGGATAACATCATCTGTCAATCACAGTGGACTGATTTCGTAAAACCTCATAGGTCAGATTTTATTTTGACACACTTATGATTTTACTGTGAAGTCCTGATCACTCCCTAATGTTCGTATTGTTCGTACTTTTTACGGTTTTTATTTTATCTTTGTGTAAAAAAAGGCATTTCGGACAGACTTAAGATGTACAATTACTATGTCTTGAAAAGACACTGTGTAATTGTTTGCTGCCAAATGTCAATAGAAAATATATTACAAAAAATATATATATAACTAACAACACAAACAGCAATCCTCACAGCATATGTGTCCTTCCCCCAGGTGTGCTACCTGATGCCCTCGTCCAGCCCTCGCTGTGCACAGTTCCCCCGTGCGCAGGATAAGGTTCATTTCTACATCAAGCTGAAGGAGCTGCGGGACGAGATGAAGGGTCTGATCCCGAAGCGCGAGGTGGAGGAGACGGAGTACCTGTTCGATCTGCAGCTAGCCAAAGGTAAACACGATCAGAAGTACTGTATTAATCCCACAGCGGGGAAATGCTACAGCAAAAAGTGGCATAGCAGGAATGAAAGGCATGCAATAATAAAGAATCAAAGACAAAATAAGTCAAAATGTATTGATATTAGTTGGTATTATTATAGTTCAATGTGCACAATTTAACTTTAACTTATTGTGTTTAAAAACATATTTAAATTTGACTTAATTCTAACGTTTTTTATGTTATTCATTTTCTTTTATTTAAAAAAATGTAGTTTTGGGTTTTTCTTTTTTATATATATATTATTTTCTATTTTTCAAAAACGTATTTGACCCGTGATGAATACAGTATTCTGATTAATTAAAGGTGGGGTATGTAATTTATTTCAGATACACTTTTTGTTATATTCCATGGAATGCTCTTAACAACCCGATAGCAATGAATACATTAAATGCTTTGACAATAAATACATTAAAAAATATCATCCTTGGAAGCCGTGGCGCTGTAAAAAGCACGACCAATCATCTGAGCCGGCCCGGCTAAAGTAACTGGATGGCCTACCTGCCTGTCAGCCTTCCATCGGGGCACAAACTTATCTCGTGCCCTCATTGGTCATGTGCGCGTTCGTGTGTGTTGGAGGAGGGGCTCTGTGAGGAAGTGGCAGATTTCTTCCGGCTGTGTATTTTTAAATTCTAGCGCACTCGAGCCGGTTTCTCCATTCTTACCTACCCCACCTTTAAGTATCATTTACTACACAATGAGTATTTCCGTTTTCTAATACTCCTACACCGCTGCATCTCAGAGGGAAATATTATTATTTTCACTACATTTATTCGACACTTGTTTACGTCTTATATAAACGACATGTTTATATTATATAAATATAGCTAGAAAAATAAAATAGGGCAAAATTAGCTCCACATTGAAACAAAAGCAGTCATTTTTAAAGACATATTTATGCGTTTGTTTACATATTTATACGACGAACTAACTCTTGGTTGTTGTGTTCTGCAGAGGATGCAAAGAGGATATCAATCAAAGAGGAGCAGGTGGATCCGGAGTATGAAAGCTCTAATGCGCTACCCGGCGACGAGAAGCAGAGCAGCAACGACGGCGACGAGAAGCAAAGCAGCAACTCCTCCAAGTAAAGGAGCGCGAAGAGAGGAGGAGAACAGCCTGTCTGCTGTAGCACACAGGTAGTGTAGTGAGTTCTCGCTACAGTTCATCGAGTTGGAACTAAACAGAGTTAGGGTTAGTTACAGGTGCATCAACTGCATCTGTAAATAATGACTCCAAACCACTGTGACTGATCACCTTTCTGAAGCAATTTAAAGGTCTGTTGATTTTTTTATAGAACAGTAACATGAACCAATGACCTCAAACATCGCGGAGAAAAAATAGATTTGAAGTCCGGCAACATTTTAGGCACACGGTACATTTCTGTTCACACCGAAAGATAGTTTTTGTTTGTTTACAAGAAAGATCCACTGGGACACCTAAGGGATATTTGTCCACTTGTACCTTATTGCCCCATGTTTTTGTGTCCAAGTGACAGCCATTTTTTTTTAATTGGTCCAGTATTGACCCACTAGACAGGCTGCTATGTAATCCTATTGGGTCATTACACGCCTTCAGTTTGCGTCAACTAAAACACATGCTTGTTTTTCATCTATTACAGGCTCATGTGGTTATTCTAAGTGTCACTGAAATAGACGAATACAATGTTTTCTTTGCTGGATCCTGGCTGTGAACCCCGGGAGAATTCTCTTTCAGAAGTCTTGTGTTGCATCCATCTGGACGAAATCAGCTAAATAACCAGCCACAACATTGACGGTCCTTAAGAAAACTCTAAGCTACACTGACTGTACTCCAATTAAACAATCTCTGACAACAACTGTTTTCAGGCAGAAAGTCCTTTGATAAAAATAAAACAAGAGGTGAAATCAGCCGAAAGGTAAACCGATCCTTTCTATTATGTTGTTGACACTTTTAATACAAAATCTGAGCTGGTGCGTGGCCTAAACAAGCAGCTAGTGGACAAGCCAGCATTCTTGCTCAATACTGAACCAATTCAAAGAAACATAGTCTCGAGTTGTGACAAAAACATGGGTCAATTGGGGTCCAGGTTGAAAAAATACCAAAGTGTTCCTTTACACAATTTGCAGTAACGTGCAAAAAATACGTAACACATTGCCACCATCAATTATGTTTTGCGTGGTTTCTAGAGATTAAGTAAATTGCTTAAGTATTACCATTGTATTGGGTAATGACAAACCATTCCTTCTGCAAGCAGCACAGTCCATCTCCTTGGTTTGTATTGTGGTATCTTGCAGAAAAAGGACATTGCAGCTGAAGAGGCTCACTCACCAGAAACCAGATAGCAGCTGTACTAGTAGCATGATGCATCAGTGAGAGTGAGAAACCCTCTGATGACACACGGAGAAAAAGGAGAGTCATACAGTTTCCTGAAGCCTCGCAATGTAACGCACAAGGGAGAAAGTGCCCACCACGGTTACATTTTCTAACTCTCCAACAGACTGTGCATGTGTTTGGTGTTATTTTTTATCACTATTTATTGCATTTTGTATGGTACGTGTGTCCAGTGACTTATTTTTGTATTTTTAAAAGAATGACATTTTATGATTTATCAGTTGTATAAATAGGTAATTGTACTCTGGAATTTCTACCCTGTAATTACAGAGTTATTAAATCTCTTCTAAAGATAGTCTGTTTATTGTCTCATTGTTCAAAGCATTAATGTGATGATTTTATATGTAACCTGAAATGTGAGAAAACACACAACAGCTTTTAGAAAGCATCGTTGAGTAGAAAGTCATATTTTCAAAACACCATGAAATTTGTTATTTTGAGGATTTTATTGCTTATTAAAATACGCTGCTGTTGTGTGCAACGCTGCAGACAAGCAAACATTTAAACCGATCAAATGATATACTATAATATACCATACTATAATATAATATACTATGAAAACAGAAAGTTCATCAGACTGTCAACATATTGTTACTTGGTCAATTTCACATCCAAAAAGGCCAATTGTAAACAAAGAAATGTGCCATATGGTACAATATCTTAAAAAAAGAGATTTCATTGCCTACCAGTTCCGTTAAGTTCTTGTTTTTTATATCATTGTACTATTCTGTGCTTTCTCTGTCTCTATATATATTATATTTCAGTTGCTCTATTTATACGGTTAAGAGAGATTTTAAAACACTAGGCTCTTTAAACAGCAAAGACTCTCAGCCAATAGAAAACAAGTACCGGAGAGTTTAAAAGTCCTGCGGCTCATACCAATGCTAAAACAGGGGTGTACCGGTTGGTTGGTTTTTGATTTTATTGTGCTGTTTTCAGTTTAAACACCATATCCAAACATCTTCATAATATGAGATTTTACAATATTTAATGGTATTCAAATATACTGATAGTAGTCATTGTACTTGTTAAAAGTAAAACATATGTTCCTTCGTGCACGGTGCACACCTACGGCTCATACTTGAGCTCTTCCGGTGTCAAAGTTGACCAGCAGGGCTGTCATGTCTTTGTTGCCTCTGTTGTGAATAGAAGAGCGGCGTTTATGGAAAAATAACACTTACATGTACAGAAGAAAGTAAATAAAACCCTACCCACAACAGGTACGTCAACGTTTATAAATTCTGCTAAATTGTTTTCAATTTCTTTGGCGAGGAATCTCAGTGGAAGCGAAACCATTCATCCATGCTAAGTTAGCTTCAGAGCTAGCTGTTGGCTAACATTAGCTGCACTTGTGGCACTGCTACACGTTTCCTTTTTACAATAACATATATTTGATCATGTATGATTGGAATTAGTTAGTGACAGACTCATACATAATTATGCTAGCTAACACCTTTTTAAATGTGATAACTGGCTTTCATTCGCTGTTAGCTTGTTGGTTAGCATAGCTACAGTAGAAGCTGCAGGTGTGGATATGTAGTTGCATAATTTGTTGTGTTGCTTGTAAAATAGGGCATGCGTAACTTCATTTTATTGTGTAAACCCCCCCATCAAGTTATCCTTTTTGTTTTTATGGTTTATGTTATGGTTTATCTTTTGTTGCTAACTCCACAGTTTTGTGTACAAAGCCCTGGCACATGCATTCAGTTTCATACACTGCCAAACTCTCAGTATGCTTAATATCACATAGCCATGTTTCCTCAATTTGCATATTGATTTATTTAATTAAGTCAAACCACCCAAAAGATGGAGGACAAGCTGAATGGATTCCCTGTTGTGTCCCCGGAGTATCTTCAGCAGTGGTGAGTCTTCCTCCACAATGTGGCCAAAGATTAAAAACCTGTGAATGGCAAAGAGTGATGAAGATGAAATGAAAGCATGTGCGCCCCTTTTTCTGTTTTGTTTGACCATTGTTTTCACGATATGCCAGGTGGTTTGTGCACCGTGAAGTATGATGTACAGTGCTGTGAGAACTGTTGTAGCTTGATGGTTTTATACTTTGGTTTCATTCAGGAACAACAAAGGGAAACTTGTTTTTTGTGGAACTATCTTTTTTTATGAATATGATGTGAAGCTCTCTTTGATTAACTAACCATTGTTGACTGGGAACTAACAGTGTGGGTTTTCATGTGGTGTGATCTGTATATACTCTTTACTGAATGATATACAATACAGTCCAATGTATTGGTTTCATCTCGCTTAAAACTAATACAAACTCATACAACATAGCTGTAATAAAATCTCCCTTTAAGGCATGATGTTGAGATTTGTTAAAACTATTTTAAGAAATCATTTGTGGTCATTTTGAAGTAGTTTTGGAGACTAAGACACGTATATCTCCTTAAAATGAAATAAAGGTTGAAGGCTTATTAAATAAACGTATTAACTGGCTCTAAATAATTGTAAGAAAGTGCAGAAGAATCAGTGTCAAGTATATTTTTACAAGGAATATCCTTTGGTGTGTTGTTGCCTGACATCAAATATAGTAAGAGAAAATGCAACATAAATCTAGAAATAAGGAATTGAAATAAAATGTGTTATGTATATGTTTTAAAATAACACAGATAAAGCTTTGTAAGGAGTAAGAATCCAACTCCCAGGACCAACCGATGTAAAACACATGTTTGCATTATCACTGTGTTAAAGTCAATCAAGTCCAGAAAGCTAACAAGAAAAGCACATGGTGTCGTTCCAGCTCAGGAGTCACCATGCAGCTCATCCCTCTGCTATCTCTCTTCTTGTATCAATACTTTCCTCTGTGTAATCTTTGTCACAGGGTTCAGTCTGCACAGCAGTTTCAGGCTCTCCAGACACACCAGGCACAATATTCAGGCTACGACCACAACCAGCAGTCCCATTACCCCGAGGGGCCGAACGGAGAGGCAGCCATGGCTCACATGGCGTACCCAGAACCCATGACGGAGGAGCAGGAACCGGAAAACATCGCAAAACGTACTATGATCTCATTAAACATTGTGTATAGATCTGCTGCTTTAGGGTCAGGCCCAGAGCTTTTAGGGTTTCAATGAAGTGGTGCTCATTGTTGACAACAAGAGGTCTGCACATGTATTCCTAAATGATAAGATCTGATGAAAGCTTTGTTATGCTGCATGCTATAAGTGAGTGGGCTTGTGAAGAAAAGCTTTTTGTAAGTAAGTGACAGACTTTTAAAATATATCAGAATCTTTATTAGTCCCACAGAGGGGACATTTACATTGTTACAGCAGAAAAGAACATTTTACAAAAATACACACCCTGTAACAGTTCTGAGGATTTAGCAGCCAGGTATATATATATATATATATATATATATATATATATATATATAGATATATATATATATATATATATATATATATATATATTTCTTTCCGTTAACCGTCAAGTGGGAAATAAGTATTTGTTTTGTGTTTCTCTTAGTATCCTATGATACTGTTATGTTTGGCTGTGAAAAAAAATTATTATTAAGAGCAGACCATCTATTTGTATTTATCTTTTTTAGAACGGGCAGGTCACATAAGATTTTATTCTTCTCCCGGCTCCTTTTCGCTCAATGGTGTTTTGGTAGTCATGTTTTCTTGGCAATTATTGTACATTTGGTTTTGCGTACCATGAGCGGGACAAATAAAAATGAAATGAAATATATTGCACAGTTTTTAACGGCATATATATATATATATATATACATATTGCACATAGTTGGCAGTCTGGCTCGACCAAAAATCGCTTATAAATGTGCTATATAAATAAAACTTGATTTGTTGTATTTGGCTTTCTTAAAATAATGTGTAATAGTCTTATGGTTTGCATGGAAGTTTGATATGTGTCGGGACAGTCCAAAAACTAAATTAGATGGAGTCATTTAGCTGTAAGCTGGATAAAGTCTGTCTGTGAGGGTTTTGATATTTCGTCCTTTTAGACATTTTTTTTTTTAATACTAATTTGAGCTTTCCCTGTAGCCCCACCCAAAAAAAGAGGCAGAGCAGCTCAACCTAAGGAACCCAAGGCCCCCAAACCCCCCAAAGTCCCCAAGGCACCAAAGCCACCGAAGCCCCCTAAAGATCCAAAGGCACCGAAAGCCAAACCGGGCCCGAAGCCCAAGAAGGGAGCCGAGGTTTCAGCAGACGGAAAGCAAGAGAAGATCGATGAGAGCTTCAAGAAGGTGAAGAGGAAACACGACCGCTTCAAGGGAATGTCCGAGGAGGAAGTCATGACCAGAACTCTCCCCGACCTGCTGGATTACAACCTGGACTACGTCATTGTAAGATTCCCTGCTCAAATCTTTGCGAGTAAAGCCAGAGACCGTGCAAATTAAGGTTTGTAATGAGCGTTGCTTTTCATTCCAGATCGGTATTAATCCAGGGCTGATGGCGGCTTACATTGGACGGTGGTTCCCGGGTGGTGGAAATCATTTCTGTAAGTAATTGGTTTCCTGTGATGGTCTCCGAAAATAATCAGAAAAGCTTTATTTAAAATCTAAAACAATTTGTGTGAAGGGCAAGTGTGTGATTCTTTACTATCTTTGCAAGACCCAGTGACCCCAAGTGAGGTGATACCATGGCTGTATAATAAGAACTGGATACAGCGTCGGAGGCGGGGTCTCGTTCGTTCCTATGAGAGCTGCTCATTGGCGCATGAGGACAAAATGGCCTGACTTTTGAGAGGGCGAAACGTCACAGATTACCCAGCATGCCTGGCTGTCGGAGCAGAAGAACCCGTATGTGCGCTCACAGAGCATGCGCCCCTTAAGCCCCGCCCCCGAGCTCCCACTCTACGCTCACTAGAATTAATGGAGAATATAAATCTAGATTCGGCTTTTAGTGCGTTTTACAACTTTAAGGACCGAATGATTATAAGGGCTATAAAATAGTTCATACTGGGTAGTTTATTTAGTTAAAAAAAATTATACAACGGTTTACAGACGTCTATTTCCCAATGTTAGTCAATGGGAACAAGTTGTTTTGGGCCGGGTGACGTCACGGACTGATACGGAAGTTGCAGTACCGCCGTTTGGACACTACGAATATTGGCACAGAGTCCGGTGCACTTCCTGGGGGCTTGGAATTAGGTTAGGTTGAAATTAAAAACATGTATCGGCTTGAAACATTTGTTTGGTACTTTAGCTGGTTTGTTGCTTATCCTTGGTATACTGCATTTTTGATAAAGCCAATTTGAGCCACCAGATGTATTCTTTATTTAATACCCGCTCCTTAACTTAATTTTTGGAATATCTCATGAAACGGATTTGCGAACACCAAAACACATACTGTACTTGTTAGCCGAGTGATGGACTATTGAATGTTGTGACACTCGTCTCTATCCCTCCAATTCAACACTGTCATTAAGAGAAACTCTCTTCCTATGTTATGCATGCATGATGAGCAGCATTCGGGACACCATTAGCTTCAGTCAAATACATCGGTCTTTGTTTACTACAGAGAAGAATGACTGATTGATGGTTTTGCTTTCCAGGGAAGTGCCTGTTTCTGTCTGGATTCACAAAGGAGCTTCTGAACCACACGTCCGACACCATCCTGCCCGTCAAATACAAAATGGGCTTCACCAACATGGTTGCCAGGGCGACGCCAGGCAGCAAAGACCTCTCAACGTAAGCCTTTAGACATATAATCATGCAATCTTATATTGATTTTATCAAATAAAATCTGTATTTAAGTCAGTCTGTTGAAGTTGGACAAGAAGTCTGGCTGAGATTCAGAGGTGGGAAGTAGCGGCGTACAAATACTTCTTTACTGTACTTAAGTACATTTTTCTGGTATCAGTACTTTACTCCACTACTTATTTTTCTGATGACTTTTGACTTCTACTTCTTACATGTTGAACCCAAATACCTGTACTTTCTACTTCTTACATGTTGAACACAAATACCTGTACTTTCTACTTCTTACATTTTGAACCCAAATACCTGTACTTTCTACTTCTTACATGTTGAACTCAAATACCTGTACTTTCTACTTCTTACATTTTGAACCCAAATACCTGTACTTTCTACTTCTTACATGTTGAACACAAATACCTGTACTTTCTACTTCTTACATGTTGAACTCAAATACCTGTACTTTCTACTTCCTACATGTTGAACTCAAATACCTGTACTTTCTACTTCCTACATGTTGAACTCAAATACCTGTACTTTCTACTTCTTACATGTTGAACTCAAATACCTGTACTTTCTACTTCTTACATGTTGAACTCAAATACCTGTACTTTCTACTTCTTACATGTTGAACACAAATACCTGTACTTTCTACTTCTTACATGTTGAACACAAATACCTGTACTTTCTACTTCCTACATGTTGAACTCAAATACCTGTACTTTCTACTTCCTACATGTTGAACTCAAATACCTGTACTTTCTACTTCCTACATGTTGAACTCAAATACCTGTACTTTCTACTTCTTACATGTTGAACTCAAATACCTGTACTTTCTACTTCTTACATGTTGAACTCAAATACCTGTACTTTCTACTTCTTACATGTTGAACTCAAATACCTGTACTTTCTACTTCTTACATGTTGAACTCAAATACCTGTACTTTCTACTTCTTCCATGTTGAACCCAAATACCTGTACTTTCTACTTCTTACATGTTGAACTCAAATACCTGTACTTTCTACTTCTTACATGTTGAACCCAAATACCTGTACTTTCTACTTCTTACATGTTGAACACAAATACCTGAACTTTCTACTTCTTACATTTTGAACCCAAATACCTGTACTTTCTACTTCTTACATGTTGAACTCAAATACCTGTACTTTCTACTTCTTACATTTTGAACCCAAATACCTGTACTTTCTACTTCTTACATGTTGAACACAAATACCTGTACTTTCTACTTCTTACATGTTGAACTCAAATACCTGTACTTTCTACTTCCTACATGTTGAACTCAAATACCTGTACTTTCTACTTCCTACATGTTGAACTCAAATACCTGTACTTTCTACTTCTTACATGTTGAACTCAAATACCTGTACTTTCTACTTCTTACATGTTGAACTCAAATACCTGTACTTTCTACTTCTTACATGTTGAACACAAATACCTGTACTTTCTACTTCTTACATGTTGAACTCAAATACCTGTACTTTCTACTTCCTACATGTTGAACTCAAATACCTGTACTTTCTACTTCTTACATGTTGAACTCAAATACCTGTACTTTCTACTTCTTCCATGTTGAACCCAAATACCTGTACTTTCTACTTCTTCCATGTTGAACCCAAATACCTGTACTTTCTACTTCTTCCATGTTGAACTCAAATACCTGTACTTTCTACTTCTTACATGTTGAACTCAAATACCTGTACTTTCTACTTCTTACATGTTGAACTCAAATACCTGTACTTTCTACTTCTTACATGTTGAACCCAAACACCTGTACTTTCTACTTCTTACATGTTGAACACAAATACCTGTACTTTCTACTTCTTTCATTTTGAACTCAAATACCTGTACTTTCTACTTCCTACATGTTGAACTCAAATACCTGTACTTTCTACTTCTCACATGTTGAACTCAAATACCTGTACTTTCTACTTCCTACATGTTGAACTCAAATACCTGTACTTTCTACTTCTTACATGTTGAACACAAATACCTGTACTTTCTACTTCTTACATGTTGAACACAAATACCTGTACTTTCTACTTCTTACATGTTGAACCCAAATACCTGTACTTTCTACTTCTTACATGTTGAACTCAAATACCTGTACTTTCTACTTCTTACATGTTGAACCCAAATACCTGTACTTTCTACTTCTTACATGTTGAACTCAAATACCTGTACTTTCTACTTCTCACATGTTCCAAACAGCTGGTTCCTTTAGTCTCAATGTGTGTTTGGTGCGTGATCATTATTCTTTAGAGTCATTGCGTGCCTATTGATTTGAACACGATCCGTGTATCCATCACTTCCTGGTCTTCTCTAAAGAAGAGGGACCAATGGAAACGTTGTCATGTTGCCGTTGTTCAGCATGGAAACATTCATTAGCTAACAATGACATTATTGTT
This sequence comes from Pseudochaenichthys georgianus, assembly GCF_902827115.2. Classification (NCBI taxonomy): domain Eukaryota; kingdom Metazoa; phylum Chordata; class Actinopteri; order Perciformes; family Channichthyidae; genus Pseudochaenichthys; species Pseudochaenichthys georgianus. The sequence continues at coordinate 39,618,693 of NC_047508.1, forward strand.
CTATTGATATAAAGGGAGGTCAGGTACTCTTTAAAACAGCTGCTAGTTATGAGTACTTTTTACTGAAGTACACTTCAAAGCCTCTTTACTTTGACTTGAGTAAAGAAGTTTAGTCAATACTTCTGACTACTTCTTCTAAACACGATTATCTGTACTTCTACTTGAGTAAAGGATGTGTGTACTTGTGCCATCTCTGCTGAGACTCCTCTGAGCTGTGAGATCAGGATTGTGTCGTTACACTGTATTATAACCATGTTTTGTTTTTCATCCCAACAGTAAAGAGTTTCGTGAAGGAGGCCAAATTCTCGTAGAGAAGCTGAGGAAATACAAGCCTCTCATTGCTGTTTTTAATGGAAAATGTAAGCGCTTATCTTCAACAGAGCACACTTTTACAATCAAGCATTCGTTAATGTGAATATAAGTCATATTTATCCTTTTTTTTCTCTCCTCCCAAGGCATCTATGAAATGTTCTGCAGGGAGATGTTTGGTAAAAAACCAAAGAAACTAGATTTTGGTCTGCAGCCGCACAAGATCCCCGACTGTGAAGTGGTGAGCATCATTAGCCTCAAACATCGACGATAGCTACCGTACTTTTCGGACTATCAGCCGCGACTTTTTCCCCCATTTTTTTTTGTACAGCTAACGGCCACTAGGGAACCTCCTAAATCTATGGGTTTTACAGGTAAAATTAACCACCTTTAACTCTATGGGCGGGCTCCAGCAGGAAAAGCTGGAGGCCGGAAAAGAGTGAGACAGGTAGCGCGCCAAAGTAAAAGTGGAACCGAGAGACAGAACGAGAGCAAGACAGACGGACAAGTTAGCTGCTGTGGCTTATATGCAGGTGCGCTTTATAGTCCGAAAAGTACGGTAGTTTCATTTAACAAATTACCCTCATAATACCTTTTATTTTCTGTTGGGACTTTGTGCTTTTAGTGTTATTTGTTTAGTAAAATGATTGTATCAGATAAGTACTACATACCACCCGTGATAATCAGCATCTGTACTGACAAAGGGACACTTAAATGCAGCATATTTTGTAGTATTTATTTCTACTTAAACGTTGAATCAGTCTCATAAATGAAGTCTGTTTTTAAAATATAAGCTTCTTTAACCACACCGTAGACATTGTTCGATCTGCCGCCACCTTCTGAGGTATTGATCTGACGGTGATTCCCTCCACAGGCTCTGTATCTGATGCCTTCGTCCAGCGCTCGCTGTGCTCAGTTCCCTCGCGCTCAGGACAAAGTTCACTTCTACATCAAACTGAGGGAACTCAGAGACGAGCTGAAGGGTCTCCAAAAGAGCAAAGAGATCGAGGAGATTGATTACAGATTCGACCTGAAATTGGCCAAGGGTAAGCAGCACAGTAGTGGAGGAATGGATGTGTTTTGTTTAAGTCATTCAACATGGATTTAATCACTAAGTTGCATTTAAAACAGTTTTTCTTTAATCAAAACTAAAAAAGCAGCATTGTGACAAACAAACTAAAATCTATAACGATTTGAAAGTAATTTTCACATTTCTAGTGTAGGGAAGTTCGGTTTTTACTCTTTTCAATAAATGCTAATAGTCATTTAATGACGTAGCATCTTTGGTGTGACACCTTGTGTGTTTCAGTTAAAAATATTATTAAAATCCTGCCTTTAGTTTGACTTCTGGATCCAGTTTAGACCAGAATCAGAAACGGGTTTATTTGGGTTATATTTCTAGATCTGACTTGGTGTCATGGTGCATACATACAAGTAAAACAACACGGATAGCAAACTATTTTAAGAACACTATAATAGCATTACAAAACAAAATAGTAAAATAAAATAAAGCCGTAATTTACATTGAAATGGCATGAATTTCCCTGCATCCACAGAGGATGCCAAGAAGGCGGCGATAAAGGAGGAGCAGTACGACCCGGGTTATGAGGATGCGTACGGAGGAGCGTACGGAGAGCAAGGACCTGACGGAGAACCGGTCCCACCCCCGACCAACGGTCACTGCACATTCTCCACTGCAGAAAACACAGGTAACACACACACACACACACACACACACACACACACACACACACACACACACACACACACACACACACACACACACACACACACACACACACACACACACTATACTCCACTTATATTACATAAATTGTAGTTGTTGAAATGAAATGTCCATTGAAGTGTGCAGCATGATGTTGTGTGTACGCACACTTCGACCATCTTTTAAGGTAAATATTCCTAAAGATGTTTGAGTATATGCGCGGCTGTTTTTGCAACAGTTAATTGTATATTGAAGTATATGTAGGATTCTCGGGTAGGGAATTAAAGGAACATGAAACCAGAAGCTAGACCATTTCTTTACCTCATATTTCACATTTCAACATGGTCTGATCAAAAAATTGCGTTTCGACAATTTATAAGTAATGATTGTTATTTAGAAGTGGAAAGCAAAATATATGTATACAAATGATTCAATGGTCTGTACTGATTGCAATGTCTCAGGGTGTCCGCGGGGTCTTAAAAAGTATTAAAAGTTGATAAATCAATTTAGTGAAAAGTAAGGCTATTAAAAAGTATCAAACGGCATTTTCCAAGGCATTACATTTTGTAGCTTGTTTCCAATAAGTATCTAAATGGTCCAAAGAGGTTGTGTTCTACAGTCAGCCTGAATGTAGTCATGGCGTAGGTGTGTCGTGAGATTCTGTGTAGTTTACTTATGGCATCCCGTTGGGTTTGACGTCATCTGAACAGGACATCGCACGCTCACTGCTTGATAGCGCGCGAAGGTCCGTTTACGCCGGTTGTTAAACAACATCGTTATGGGGAAATGCAAGTCTGCGTCCAAATGGTTGAAAGATAAGGAGGAAGGACAATCAATACTGTGTATAGTCAATGTGAGGTAAAGTGTGTCGCCAAGGTAACCGGTTAAAACTCCAAGTGGCGATGAGGTCTTAAAATGTATGGGAAGGGCCTTAAAAAAGGTCTTAACTTCAGGATTCCTGCTTATACCCTGTGTATACATTTCAATGTTCTCAAAAATGGTACGTCCCCCATATTGGATTTCTCTTGAGTAATCTAAAAGATAATGTTACTTGAAACCTGGTTTCTTTGATGCACTTAAGCATAATTATTTATAGCATTTTATTTATTTCAAATGGAAAAAACACAACTTTTCATGTTGGGAAAGATTTGCCTTACTGGAGTGTTTCAGAATACTGAAGATGATACTGGATCCTTGCCAGTTTGACAAGTGCTCTTAGATATAGACGTGATCTACCAGGATAAGCGTAATATATAATCAAATCAAATCCAAATGTATTATAGCCGCAAACCACAAGAAATGCCTCAAAGGGCCGTGCAAAGACAAACACAAAATACAAGCGTCATAGCATCAGTTATAAAAACATTATACCTCAACATTAGTATTGCCATGTGATAAAAGCATGTGACTGAAGGGATGGTAATGTGGATGGAAACTAGGTGATAGAAATGAGTTTACAAGGAAGACAAATGCGTTTTGAGTTTGCTTTTAAAGGAGTCAACGGAAATCGCTTCGGATCTGACGATTCCAAAGGAGAGCTGCTCGGAATGTCAGTTGTGTCAGATATTCCTCAGCTCAGATCGTGTGTGTGTGTGTGTGTGTGTCCATGTGTGTGTCCAGGTCCAGAAGGAGCACAGGAGGCGACCACGTCACAGATCCCAGAGGGCCAGCTGCCTGACGGACAGTGGATGACTCAGTCCTTCGCAGATCAGATCCCAGACATCAGCGGGGGACCAAAGGACGCCGCCGTACAATGAAAAGACTGATTTCTCCAGTTTTTCCTTTCATTAGTGTCCGAGTGGAGTATACACACTTAGATGGACTTTTTTTTTTAGAGATCTTGCAGAATATCTTTTCTGCACTTTTTATTTTGTTTGTGATCTTGTATTCCTGTTTTGATCATCTTCACGGCAGTCTTTTTAAATATGTGAAATCAGGGACTTGACAATGATGCATGACTGTCCTCGGAGAAGGTCGTGTTATTAAACGTTTGTTTTGCCTTCGTACTGTACCACACTGCACTGTGATGCAGTAAGAGGAACCTTCACGTCTACTGTTTTGACAGCAGATTAACAACCATGTTATTTTAAAAGCTTGATTTATCAGTGTGAGCATTTATGATCCTGAATGAGGATTTAGCTAGCATTAATGTTTCAATTCATGGTGCTATGAACTGACCACGGTGCATCACTCAAAGAAAACGTGTTTTCAACAGAAGGGGATTCCTGGCAAGCCTTTCAATATAATGTTACAGTTATATTTTAATCTTTGACCACCAAATTGTTTTGCTTTTAGGAGTTATAGGATTGTTTTGTATGTTTATGAAAATGTCATTCACATGGAATTTTATGAAACATTTGTCCATTAAACGTCTTGATGAGGCTTTTTCTATATTATTGGATCACTTTTTCCAGTCATTTCAGCTGCAAAAATAAGTCAAATCATTAGTTGAGCAACAGAAAAAATAACTGTTTTGACAATGCTGTTTCTCGCCTCTAAAATAAGGAGATTTCTCTCTGTTTTATATCAATCAATTGAACATCTTATGTCTTGGACGTACAAAACAAACAATTAAAGACACTATATTTGTCTGACATTCATTAGAAAGTTGTGTTACGGCGCATTTCCACTACAGCGCGGTTTAAGCGTGCCGTGCCCGTTTGTGGTTGCGTTACTGTATTCGCCATGACACAGACAGTCTGTGGTTTGTACTCGTTTAACTTTTGTCTAGTTTCTGTACAGATATGAGGAGCTCTGAGTGCTAACAGCTAACGGCTGATGTTGGTTTTGTGTTTCGCATCGTCACGGCTCCACCTACCCTGCGTTACTATAGATACTACCCCAGTTCCTAAACTGTAATGAAAACGCAGCATAAAGTGAGCCTGGCCTAACGAGGCCTAGCCATACCGTACTAAGCCGAGTGAGGCCCTGCAGTGGAAATTAGATTCTGAAACAGGTCTTGACAGTAACACGGTTTTAACATTTGACCACTGAGCATACTAGATGAATTACAATTAATTATTGCCGAAGTTTACATCCTGTTAAACTCACATTGTACTATGAAAAAATGTCTGTGATGGCCACCATAACCATTTTTTTAACCAGGGCATTAATATTGCTTTGGCAGTGAAACGACTTAATTGAGCCGATGATGCTCAAATTGCTGGTCATTGAAGAAAAAAGTGTGCTTATTGATCATTATGAACATTTGTGTTAAAGGGACAGTTAACTCTAAAATCAAGTCAAATGGTGACTCAAGATTATCCACAGACCTTGATGGGAGCAATTCAATTAAGACATGGGGTGTTTCTCAATGTCGAGGACGCTTCCTTGGTAGCACAGAGTCAGGTCCTTCAGAAGCGATGCAAGAATCCTTCCTAGCCTCGGAAAACGAAGAATTGTGGAACAGGCTAACGGGTGTGCAGGTGTGCGTCATATGCGAGGCCCCGCCTTAAATGGAGCGAGATTTCCGCCAAAGATTAGGAAATTGGTCCGTGCGCAAAGCATTGTGGGGATTTTAAGACCGCTGTGCAGCCTCGAAATTTCCCGCAACGAAGGACGCCAGCCTCGGTAGAATTCCAAGCATCCTGGACATTGGAACAGTCCTTCGGCGGCACTCAACATTGTGATGAATTAGACACTCTTTTCAAATGCACTTTTTTTGACACTTTAAGCACCAACTAGTTCCAATATATTCAATCGCTACAGCCGACAACTCGCACCACACCATCTAGATTAACACAGGTCATTTACAGGTTCGAAGAAAAACATGTATTCTTGATTTTGAGGTGATCTGTCCCTTTAAGCTTTTGGTCTCCATTTCAGAAGGTTGTTGAGCATGATTACAAAAATCTACACAGACGTTTTAATAAATATCAATGTAGCTACTACATTATAAATATATTCCTTTCATAAAAGCGTTCACATTATTAATGGTAATGAAGCTCAGCGCAAGTTCAACCAGGAAGTCCGTCTTTCTCATTCATGTTTACCTTATTACTCTCTCTCCTCTCAATAAGTGACAGGGGGCGTCACTCTTCAGTCTAACCAATCACTTCGCTCTATTTCCAAGAGCCTATTATAGCGCTCTGTCAAACCTTTTTAATCTGCTCTCCCCCCTCTGACAGCTGTCATTTCAGGTGACTCGACACAACCCTCCTCCCCCCCTTTTCTCCTCCCGTCCCTCTGAATCCAGGTTCAAGCTAAACCACTCCTCTTCAGACAGACCCCAACTATCCATTCACCAGTGTCTATACCCCGGGGGGTTTCATCGGATCGGTTCTACCCTCCCGAATGATACTTCCTGCACAACGGGGCCTACATCGCCAAAATTACCATTACATTCATTTGTTCATCTGTGCAATAAATATCACTCAAAACCGTCTCTCCTGATGGAAATGTCTTTTTGTGCGTGGTTAATGGCTGAGGAAGTGTCCGCTACCTTCTGTGGTTTAAAGACACTTTACTATATGCAGGTGTGCTAAACGAGGGGAAGCTGGGGGGACCCGAGCAGGGGGAGGGGAGGGGGAAGACTTCCAGGTTTCCGTTGGTGTCCCAATGAAGAGCTTTGTCGGAGTTCGTAGTCTGTTGAGCTAAAGGGTTTATTGTTTTCTCCTGTTCTGCTCCTGAGGTCTGAGCTAAAGGCGTAACGCTCTGGAAATGCACTGGAGGATAGAAAGAGGAGAAAACAGAAACAAAAATGAGAGGACTTACAATAACTATCTGTGCTATTTGTTTGGCAAAGACATATAGAATAACTACCTTACAATATCTAATTTATACTTGAATGAATAAGGGATTTTTAATGATGTTTAAAATATTGGCCAAGCCAGGTTATCCAGAAGCCAAGTCTACTTGAAGACATGTGAGACATGAAACCTTTTCGCAGAACGTCTAATACACTTTAAAACGAGAACACACCTGTTCATGTCCTCACCTCCACTGCTCCACGCGTTCCTGAACAGATCTCCAGTCGAGGTCAACAGTGATGATGTCAAGCTGTCACAAAAAAGACCAAAATACCACGAGTATAACTAAATAAGTAACTAAAACTAATAACTACTCATTTTTATTCCCACAATAACATTTCTCACTGCAGAGACAGATATTTAGTGACTGTAAGTTGGAGTGTGGGATAAAGCGACGTTACCTTTTGCTGAGAGAGAAGGCCATCTCAAAGGGCAGCATGAGGAGAGACAGCAGGTATAAAACCATTTTCACCGGGAGAAACTCTGTGAGCTGAGACCCTCGAGAGTCCCCACCACGACTGTCCCTGAACGCCTCACACAGAACTAACACACACAACAAATAGAGTCAGTATATTATTAATTATGGTAGATGCATTCCTCAGAAGAAGTAAATTAACGTAAGGTGCAAATGTAAAATTTTAACTTTTCTGTGCATCACTTTTTTCTGGGTGTGATCTACTATTTTTTTGTATCTTTTATTTGGTAAAGTTATTTAATTTTCAAGCAAGATCTACAGGGGACCTATCATGCAAAATGCACTTCTTTTTGATGTCTTTTATACATAAATATGTGTCCCCGGTGCGTCGGGGAACTCCCGCAGCGTCAGAAAATAAAACCCTTTCTCTTTTCCTCAGTACCCAAATCTTTTGAAAACGGGTGTACAACGAGCGGATACAGATTTGCTGCCGATATGACATAATATCGGTGGCGGACCCACAGAAAGTTGCCATCAGAAACAATGCCTGACGTGTTTTGGACGTAATCTCGTCTTTGTTTACATTAGCCAGCATCGCTAACTCTCAGAGCTAACCTGTACTGGAGAGCACGTGTGTTTAAAAAGCAGGAAATTAAAAAAGGAACTCACCTTGTGATAAACCCGCAAGAGATTTGAGCTCCATACTGTTTCAGAAATAATCTTTGATGTGGTTTAGAACAGGATGGCGTTTTATCACAGCAGAATTTAACTTTATCTCCGGTAGAATTTTGATCAGGCATTAGCTCCGCCTCCTCTTTTTTTTTCTTTCAAGCTAAGGACCCAAAATCCACATTTCTCGAACAGGGCTACAAAAGAGGGGTATGAGCAGTGTGAGGCATGGCTACAATGGGTGAACTGTTTGGTATTTTAAGCAAAAAACTTCACAGACATGTTTTGTATAGTTATGGCCCTACAATATATGTTCCAACTTCCCAATATAGCATAATAGGTCCACTTTAACATTGAATTTACCATTTGAAACCTCCAGCTTTGTAATCCCCTATTGTTTACTATTAACTTTTTTGCATCCTTTCCTAAACAAACCAACACAACCTCATTGTACCCTCTTCCCGTTATTGATGCCAACTTAACGCTTGCTTTGACCAACTTTGACAGTTCCTTCTCTCTACTCTTCCTCACCTTTCTTGATGCCAGCAGGGAGCTTCTCTACTTTCAGGCCCAGACACAGATCATCAGAGTTTAGTCCGTTCAGCCGTAACTCCTCTGACCCTCTTTTTTTCACAAGCTCACAACAAGCAGGGTTCACTGAGTCCGTTTCCACAATCAATCCGGGACAAGGACTCCGTGTTCCCAGCAGATCTGTAACACACAGGAAAATAATAACAGCTCCTTTGAGTTTAAATGTTTTGATTCAGAGACTCAGGTATAAGGAGGATGAAGAAAACATACTTTATGAATCCCTCACAGGGACATTTCTTTCTGGAAGGCAGCTCACCTCTCTCTCTCAGGAATTGAAGAGCATCCATGTAGCCGCTGTGGCAGATTTCAGCAAGATCCTGTGAAGAACCAAAGCATATCATGAAGAGCTTCTTTTATATTTCAGAGAATCATTTATCTTTTTAAATGAAGACTACGGTGGCTCTGAAGGGTGCAATGGCATTTAGAAAATAAAAACATTTCACAAAACTCGAAACACACACTACAACATTTAAAAAAAAAAAACAATAACCAACAATTCCACATTTCAACATTTCACAAAACATTTTCATGGACACTTTTAAACACACACACTCACATTTAAAAACACCATACAATTCAGTGTTTTTGGAAATCTTGTAGTGTTTTGACCTTCAGGGCCACCGTAGCATGCATTACTTTTCTTGGTATGACAGAAATAAATAGAGAATCTTCGCTGCTGTTAAAAATGTCAGTGACACAAACAAAGCACCCACCTCCATGCTGGGGGGCAGGAAGGAGGTCCAGATGCGGTGCACGTTCCCAGAGTTCACGTGGATGCTCACGTTGCCAGAGTTCACCTCGATGAAGTTGAAGCTGCCGTCTCTGGGGCAGACGTCGCTCTCTCCGGAGAACGGAGCCACAGTGATGGTGTTCCTCCGCTCGAACAGAGGCATGTTGTTGCTCAGGGCGCCGTCCATGTAGTACTGAGGGAAGAAATGACTGAATGAACTCTGCTGGATGCAAGTATTTATGGCATGGACTGTATGTCTTTACATAACATTCATGTGTTGTGTTATTTAGTAATGACATATTTGTTTAGTGCATTCAATGAATTATCGTGACATACAGTATAAGCATATCATTCACTTTTTGTTGTGCTTTCCCTTCTGCCTGTGTAATTGCTGATTTCCTACATTACCCAAAATGCTCCGTGCAAAGTTCAAAGATGTAGCACAAGTGTTCCTGTGGGTATTGTCCACAGTATTGAGTATGTAAGTTGCTTTGGATAAAAGCGTCTAACAAAATGACATGTAATGTAGGGCTGCTCGATTATGGCAAAAATCATAATCTCGATTATTTGGGTCAATAATTGTAATTGCGATTATTAAATGCGATTATTCATTGACTTTGAAAACATCCATTTATTGGAGAAAAAATGTGAACAGAATGTTTTTAACAGTTGATTACCCTGAACTTTAAGTATAATTCAACTGAAAAACCAAAAAAAAGTAATAATAATAATAAAATAATCGTTTTATTTCGATTACGTTGTTTTCGTAATCGTTGCAAGCCATAATCGTAATCGCGATTAAAATAAGATTAATTGAGCAGCCCTAATGTAATTTAATAAGTTTCAGTTGAGAGAAAAATAACAGCAAGAAAAAAAGCACCAATCTAGTTTGGGCTGTATCCATCACTCAACATATTCTGAATGCAATGCATGCTGGTTGTTCCTATTGTAAAGGAAATATAATCGACTGATCTACTGTATGTTGGTTGTTTTTAGTTGCATAGTTTGGGGTGAATGTGTTGTATACAAATTGTATTTGTGTATGTAATGTTGTGTGAGACTTTTTGTCAAGAAAACAGTTTTATTAATAATTTAAGTTATTCTTTTTCACATTTTCCTTGCACATGTGAGTGTGTTCCAGAAAATGCTAAGCAGATTTTTTCTTAAAGCACCTACAGGATTGAAAGTAAAACCGTACACAGCTAAACCATATTGAATAACATTTTCCCTCTAATCCTCTTACATAAATAATAATAATAATAATTCATTTATTTTATATAGGCGCCTTTCAAGGCTCTCAAGGTCGCCGTACAAACACATAAAAACAAGATACACAATACCTAACACCAGCATAAGAAACATAAACAAGACAATGCAGTATATAACATATCAAATAAATAAAACAGAGGATGTGTGATGGATAACAATCAGGGTGAACTTGAACATGAACTTTAGTTGTACATGCCGTACTCACCACTCCACGGTATGAAGGGGGGGTGAAGCCACAGTAAACAGGGAAGAAGCAGCTGCACATCAGAACCTGTAAAAGTACAATTTAGGAAAGAAAATCAGACTCTCAGCTCTTGGCGTTTACTGAGATACTTCCAGAACAGATGCTGTGAAATCAGATCAACTCTGAAAACCTTTACACTATAACGGACACCAACCAGAAGATATTATGTTTTAGCTTAAAAGCTGAGATACAGGGGCCCACAATTTGATATGATTCGACTGAAACCCTCTTTGGTGCAACAGCCATTCCTAAAATAAAATGCTAAATCCCAAATCAAGTGTTTCTTGAAGAGTCTTGAAAATATTGTCTGATTTGAATGTCATGGTTCATATCTGTTCCCTTGTTTGTTATCTAAATATATCTAAATATTTGTTTGCAAGTGGATCTGCAGATGCAAGAACAATTTCAGACTTGATTTGACAATGAAGTATTATCTTATTTTATCTTATGTCCGTCTCTTAGTTTTCGAATCACTTCGGTAAAGTTAGCAAGATATTGACAGATTCAAACTTGACAGATCAACAACTTATAAACAAAATGTTGCTAAAAAAAGACGTCTCTAAGCAGAAGTAAGGTCGACAACGATTGAGCTTCAACCTTATTTCATCAAAACAAGAGACAAGATCGCAGAGATACAAGATGCTTCAAAAATATTCAAAAACGTCCAGGCTGCCAAACAGTATGCTACCAAAATATCTTTACACAATAATAGCGTCCTACTCTACAGTGAAGCAGGTAGAATATACATCGTTTGTGTTTTAGCAATGTTTTGTTTTTGATTTATTGATCCGTCACGTTCAGATGCATCCATATCTTTCTAACCTAGCTCTCCATCCATGGTACCTGAATGAGTTCCTCTCTGCTGTTGAACTCTGACACCAGGACGTTCCTCCCATCAGTCAGTCTGGTGAGCGAGACGCAGAGCCTCCCTGACGCCTTCAGGTGAGCGTCAGCCGGGAGCTTCTCCAGCAGAGAGGCTCTCAAGGTCCGCAGCAGGCTGAAGCTCGGGTGGAAAACTCCCAGCGTGTGTCTCCTGGCTTCCCTCGCCACGGACAGGACGTCAGCGCAGAACTGCTCTGAGGAGGAACATGTAGGGAAATCAGTCTTTGGAGATGGAGATGAATTAACAGGTGCATTTAGAGTCCGAATTATTAAGGGTAAAAGCTATATCAGAATCAATCAGAATTAGATCCGTTTATTTATCCTGGGGGAAATTGGGCTTTGTGATAGTTGCTTCATTTAGAATGTAATATTTATATATAACTAAAGAAGTTAGTAAAATAAGGGCAATAACTGATCAAATATATTACAACATTTAAAGTAATAACGTTAAACTTCGATCAAATATACTATTTATATGTTGTTTTCATTATTTTGTGTGTGATTCTTTTGAGATGTTCCTTAATGAATAAAGAAAAGTTAACCTCTTGTATAAATGCATTCTGGGTAATGTAGTTTTTTTTTAAATCTTTTGTTTCTTATCTCAATGTTATTTCTTTTTGTTTTTACTTTACAATTAGATTGTTAACTTGTTCATGCATTTTAATGATCTTTTATTGAGCCTGGGAATAAACATTTCCATTGCCAACAACTCAATACTCTTTAATGTTTTTTCAGTTTTTTTTATTATGTCTACTTACAATTTAAGGTTGTTACATGGAAATATAATGATTTGTTTTGTTATTGCGTTTTTGTTATTTATCGCCTGTGTGTTTGTGAGTGAGTGACAGGTGTCATCCCGCTTGGCCTCTCCTTCAAACTCCCTGTGACCTCTGGAGTTTGCTTTGACTGTGGCATGCTCAGCGTGTGAGAGTGAAGCGACCGGCTCAGAGTTCACTGCCAGGTTCAATAACAGAGAACTCCTCAGATAACATCTGAACTATATGGCTGGGTTCAGGCCAGTGAGGTAAACAGGTCCTACATGTGTATAAAAAAACAAACATGCTATCATATTACTTTAATTAAGTTTATTTAAAACAGGGGTGTCAAACTCAAATACACCGTGGTCCAAAATAAAATAAATGGGTACTAGTCGAGGGCCGGACTGGTTCAATGTTTATTGCAAAACGTATTGAAATGAACTTATTGCACATATTAAACCTGGAACTAACAAAGCTTAACCCTTGTGTTCTGTTCACATTGTCACAATTCACATGTTAGGTCACGCTTGTAGTTTTGTCCGTGTTGGTGTTTTTCTTGTCTTTGGGTTTCCTGTCTTATTGTGTTAAGTGTTCACCCCCGTTTCCTGCCTGTCTGCTTTCTGTCTGTTTCCCTCCCTGATTACCCGATTGTGTTCACCTGTTGTCCTTGTGTTTCTCCTCCCCTGCCCGGCTGTTTCTCGTTGTCATGATTACCCCTTCTTGTATTTAGTCTTGTCTCTGTCTGTGTTCAGTGTTGGGTCATTGTTTGTTGGTGACGGAGTTCACCGGAGAGTGTTCTGGTCTGTATTTGTCATTTATCCTTTATCCTTGGAATAAAGGGTTTCTCAAGAGTTATCTGCATTTGGGTCCTGCTTCCTTCACTCATCCGTGACACACATTTCGCACCCTTTGGTAATGTTCGGGTTAAATTGACCCGGGACATATTTCAGGGTTTAAAAGAAATACCGAACTAAATTCAACATGCACAATTCCTAATATATATATTGTCTTTAACTCATTCCCCAACAATATAAATGAAATATATGATTAGTTTTTGAAAATACTCTTTGCTGGATCAAATGTAACAATGGAAGTGTCCATCGTTTTTTGTGATAAAAATGTATGTTAAAAAAAATATACTGTAATAAAAACTAGGTTTACATGTTGCTCATGCTTTTCTAGGACAAATGTAAATGAAAATTGTTTTCATTGTTTATTATTTTTAATCTGTCATATAATAATCAAAGCCCTGAAGGAAATTAAGCAATTTAGTAGCAATTGGAACACAAGAACCACACATCCAAAAGTATTTGGCTGTGAAATATAGAGGGAATGAAACATCCATATAAATTACATAGAACAGATATTAACACAAAGCAAATAAAAACAATTAACAGTCACAATTCATAAAATACAGTATATCCAAAAAATATATTGATGAAGTGACGCTGCAGAACATCGTGTGAGTCAATGGGCAAGTCCGTTTAGGAAGCACATAATGTACAGCACTTCTTCGTGTGTATAGCACAGATGTACTTGTTGCAGTTGCTGCATGTAGTCTGTGTCTTGGAGTCCTTTGAGGGTCCACAGACCTCACAGCTGGCTGTGGGGGTCTTTCAGAAGCTGACTGTGGGGGTCTTCTTGCGGCTGGCTGTGGGGGTCTTCCAGCAGCTGGCTGTGAGTCAAGTTCATCTTCCAATTTGCTATCAAATTCTGAGTTTACCTCCATATTATCCTCATCTTCAGGAATGTCTTCCTGTCCCACTTCACCGTGTTCTCTAATGCATGCCACTCACTCTCATCCATCATTAGCTCCAAGGCTCTGAGCAGAATATCTTTTGGCCATTTTGCTGGTAGATAATTGTAGTTCTGCACTACACTGTTACTACACTGAGGTTATGTCTCTGTTTAGTCCCTCCTCCGGCGTACAGGTGCGAGGGGGACAGTGCGAGAAAATGTAAAATGTTTATACATTTCTGGAAGATCTAAAATGTTTATAATGTTCTAGGATAGTTTTGTGTTCACACTACAAAGGGTGAAGATCAAGGGAACACAGGATCAAACAGCTTCTCTTAGTTTGTGTGTTTCTGTGTGTTTTTCTCTGTCTCTCTGTCCTGGTATTGTATCTGGGTCAGATTAACACATGTCCTTCACAATAAATAAGCCCCGGCCATTGAGTTTCAGGTTGAACGAAAATATCCTTATATATTTTTTTATTCATTGAAAATGGAAATCGGGTCAATTTGACTCGAACACCACACAAGGGATGATTGCCTATAAAAACAACATTAAATTAAAACTGCGGTCGCACTTGTGCGCGCAGTGATGAGCGGGCCCTCGCGTCCGTGCGCCTGTCGGGGAGGGTTGCTGGTCCCCCCCCTCAGTCCTCCGAAATGAGCCGTTTGTCATCCCTCTAAATTGTTTACCTGACTTTGCGTTCCTTTGTTTCTGACCAGGAAATCTTAGGCATGTGCGCCAACTGTGTTGGTACCATTTTTCCTGCATCAACCAGGTAGCGATATGCCGACAGTGAAGAATAAACATATTTATAACTAGTTTAGCTAGTTCCAGAGGTAGATGGAATAGCTAAGTGTGTTTGGTCTAACTGTTAGTGTGTGTTTTGCTCAGCTCCGCAGTCCGTCACAGCAACAATTAAAATGTAAACCTAAGACGCAAAGAAGTGCAAGATAACAGATAAATATATAACAACCACAATGTAGATTCAATAATATGAGAGAAGTTGTAGATTAAGTGTAGACAGTATTTAAAAAATGACAATGTTAACAGCAATGTAATAAGTATATACAGTATTATGCAAAATGACAAGTACTACATGGCACACAGATGTAATTTTGTAATTATAAGTAAAAGTATGTAAGGCTGAAGTGACAGCAGTGATGAGCATGTAGATTAATGACGGGCATATTTATCGACTGAACATGCTCATTTTCTACAGTAATGTGTCTGACCCTCCACTGATGCTGTATACTAAGTTTGGCGTTGAAAAAGAAAACATGGACATTTAAGGTAATATTTCACTGTTTTTAACATTATGGTAATTAAAAAAAAATCAAGAAGTTGGAGCTTTGGGGTTCCGGGACATAATATGTAGAGTAGGTCCACCCGAATAAGTGGGCACAATTTCAGGTCATTCGGAGTTACGGTGCCACTTTTTAAAGGTTTCCAAAAATGGAAATGTAGTAGTTTGGATGAATTTGTGACATGTAAATCGTCAAAAATGGTGTATTCGCTGTAAGCTTACGACCTCCACGAGTAATTTTTCAAAAATGTGCTCCTCAATTAAGTATCATATTGGATAGGGGCTGAACCTGTCCTGCATTGGAATTTTTCCGATCATTCCCCTATGAGGAGTTCGCAAGAACGTGCGTAAAATGGCTGAAAAACGCACATTTTTCAAAATTGCCGACTTTCTGGGGGGCGGAGCTAATGGAAGGCAATCTGAAATATCTGTGCAATCATAATAGCAATATGTATACAGCGTTTCATGAATATCGGAATAACTATATCCGAGTGGTTTAGAGTAATTTGCGACATGTAAATCGTCAAAAATGGTGTATTCGCTGTTAGCTTACGACCTTCACGAGTAATTTTTCAAAAATGTGCTCCTCAATTAAGTATCATATGGGATAGGAGCTAAACCTGTCCTGCATTGGAATGTTTCCGATCATTCCCCTAGGAGGAGTTCGCAAGAACGTGCGTAAAATGGCTGAAAAACGCACATTTTTCAAAATGGCCGACTTTCTAGGGGGCGGGGCTAATGGAATGTATCTACAAATATGTCCGCAATTCCATGAGTAATGTCTGTACTAAAATTCGTGAAGTTCTGAGAGTTATATGTGACTACCACACAATAGGGGGCGCTAGTGAGCAGTATTTTTGAAATATTACGGGGTTTTTTTACATTCTTGAAAAGGTCATGGGCTGTGATGCGTGTCCCAAGTTTTGCGTACTGAAACACATTTAAGCACATCGTCATAAAAAAAAAGTACAGGCCACGCCCACAATTGTCATTCGTTGTGAGACTTTCAATATAAGTCCATACTCATCCCCAGAGTATGTCTAAAAAAAAGAAAAAAGATTTCGTCCATCATTTCATGAGTTATACATTTGTGATGTTTTTGGCGCCCCCTATAGTCCAAAATGGATATTACTTTTTGTGCTTATTCCCCAATACAGACTGAACCTTACCACCAACATGTGTGTTTTTTTGGTACATTGTTGATGAATTATGAGCATTTCTATCTAAGCCCCGCCTTTTTGTGAACACGTTTAGAGTACTGACGGCCACATTTATCGACTGAACATGCTCATTCCCTACGATAATGTGTCTGACCCTCCGGCGATACTGTATACTGAGTTTGGTGTTGAAAAACCAAAATTTGAAATTTAGGTGAATATTTCACTGTTTTTAACATTATGGTAATTAAAAAAAAATGAAGGAGGTGGAGCTTTCGGGTTCCAGGACATAATATGTAGAGTAGGTCCACCCGAATAAGTGGGCAAAATTTCAGGTAATTCTGAGTTACGGTGCCACTTTGTAAAGGTTTCCAAAAATGGAAATGTAGTAGTTTGGATGAATTTGTGACATGTAAATCGTCAAAAATGGTGTATTCGCTGTTAGCTTACGACCTCCACGAGTAATTTTTCAAAAATGTGCTCCTCAATTAAGTATCATATGGGATAGGGGCTGAACCTGTCCTGCATTGGAATTTTTCCGATCATTCCCCTAGGAGGAGTTTGCAAGAACGTGCGTAAAATGGCAGAAAAACGCACATTTTTCAAAATGGCCGACTTTCTGGGGGGCGGGGCTAATGGAAGGCAATTTGAAATATGTGTGCAATCATAATAGCAATATGTATACAACGTTTCGTGAATATCGGAATAACTATATCCGAGTGGTTTGGAGTAATTTGCGACATGTAAATCGTCAAAAATGGTGTATTCGCTGTTAGCTTACGACCTCCACAAGTAATTTTTCAAAAATGTGCTCCTCAATTAAGTATCGTATGGGATAGAGGCTAAACCTGTCCTGCATTGGAATTTTTCCGATCATTCCCCTAGGAGGAGTTCGCAAGAACGTGCGTAAAATGGCTGAAAAACGCACATTTTTCAAAATGGCCGACTTTCTGGGGGGCGGAGCTAATGAAAGGCAATTTGAAATATGTGTGCAATCATAATAGCAATATGTATACAGCGTTTCGTGAATATCGGAATAACTATATCCGAGTAGTTTAGAGTAATTTGCGACATGTAAATCGTCAACAATGGTGTATTCGCTGTTAGCTTACGACCTCCACGAGTAATTTTTCAAAAATGTGCTCCTCAATTAAGTATCATATGGGATAGGGGATAAACCTGTCCTGCATTGGAATTTTTCCGATCATTCCCCTAGGAGGAGTTCGCAAGAACGTGCGTAAAATGGCTGAAAAACGCACATATTTCAAAATGGCCGACTTTTTGTGGGGCGGGGCTAATGGAATGTATGTACAAATATATCCGCAATTCCATGAGAAATGTCTGTGCCAAAATTCGTGAAGTTTTGAGAAACTATATGTGACTACCACACAATAGGGGGCGCTAGTGAGCAGTTTTTTTGAAAATGTACGTTTGTTTTTTACATTTTCGAAAAGTTCCTGGGCTCTGACGTGTGTCCCAAGTTTTGCGTCCGAAGCTCATTTTATGCTATCGCAATTTAAAAATAATGTATAGGCCACGCCCACATTCTGAATTTGTTGCGACACTTTGAATCTAAGTTCGTAGTCGCCCCGAGAGTATGTGTAAACAAAACACAAAAAGATTAGTCCATCCGCTCTTGAGTTATAAATTGGTGGTGTTTTTGGCGCCCCCTATAGTCCAAAATGAAAATACTTTAGTGTGTCTATTCCCCAAGACAGACTCAACGTTTCCACCAAAATCTGTGATGTTTGGATACATTGTTGATGAATTATGATCATTTCTTTCTAAGCCCCGCCTTTTTGCGAGTACGTTTTAATTCATGGCGGAAATAATTATCGTTTGAACATGCTCATCTCCTAGGGTAATGTGTATGACCCTCCGGCGATGCTGTATACGAAGTTTGGTGTTGATAAACTAAAAATTGAAATTTAAGTGAATATTTAAGTGTTTTTAAAATTATGCTAATTTAAAAAAAAATAAAGTAGGCGGAGCTAAAGATTCCAATTGGATTATTTGTAGAGCAGGTCCACCCGGATATGTTTGCAAAATGTCAGGTCATTCGGAGTTACGGTGGGACTTTGTGAATTTTTCCAAAATGGAATTGAAATAGGTGGCGCTAGCGAGCAGGTTGGACAATTTGAACTCATTGACTCCAGAATATCAAATTTTTCACCGGTCCTGGCGTCCGTGCAAAATTATACAACTTTTTCAGCATCCTAAAGGCCTGAAAACAAGGATTCCGTAATTATATAATAATAATAATAATACCACGAATAACAATAGGTATCCTTGCACTTCGTGCTAGGACGCCGTTGGGTCCTAGCACCCTCGTGCTCGGGCCCTAATAATCAGTTGCATTCATTTCTTGTGGCTCTATCTGCAGCTTTTCCAGAGTCATTTCTTATGATTACATTTCTCCACAGGCCAACAACAGCTTCAACAAAACTATTTCCCTCAAAGAAATACCAAACATGCCCTGTTGAGAGAGAAAGTGCAGAAGGAAGCATCCATTGAACTCAGTGTGCTGCTCTGTGATGCTAGTTCAGACACTTGGCATCTCATCTTGGGTGCAAGGTCATCAATGTTTGGGGTCAGGCTCTGAGCTGAGGAGACCCTCAGGATGGAGTGAAGGTGTGCGTGCAATATACCGGCGGGCCAGATCTAATAGCAATTAGAAATGATCCTGCGGGCCGAAATTAAATCCACCAAGGGCCTGATTTGGCCCCCGGGCCATGAGTTTGACACATGTGATTTAAAACTTACAGCTTTTATTTGTTCTTCAATATGATCATTATCTATTTACTCAATCCATATTACCACAATGTCAATAGAGGGATAACAAATAACTCTATATGTGACGTATAAGGTGAAATGTAAAAGCAAATAGAAGTCCTACAAACATTCAGAACAGTGTCAGTGTCAATGGACTTTACAGATAAATACAATAAATATATGGTACTAGTAGTGGAGATAAGATCATGTTTACATCTCATATACAATATACAATAATAAAGTAAGATTTAGATATATAAAAAGAGGAAAAAACACATTTTTATTACAAAATAGAGTAGTAATATAGGAAATAAACTGTGAACTCAAAGCATTAGTTGATCATTGTGAGACTGTGACTATTTCCCACATTTCTGAGCAATACTTACAAACAAAAAAACCTGCACTGTTCATTCAGATATAACATACATTTGAATGATATACTCTTGTACACATTTTTTACTTTTTAATAATTTTGCAGTTTTTACATTTCTTTATTTAAAAAAACATGTTCTTACTGTGTTGATGTATCAATTATCATACAGCAAAGCAAGTTTCTGGTATGTTAACCCCAATTTGGCAATAAACTGAATTCTGATTCTGATGTCATGTTAAAAGCTTTTACAAAACACTCAACTGTACGATCTACCTTTACACATCAAATATGTGGATACATGAACCCATGTGATTTTGAGTGTGCATGGTGCAGGGAACTCACCGATGGGGATCCCCACAGTCAGAGCTGCAGCCACCAGGCAGCCGGACGAGGCTCCACAGATCCTGGAGGCTCCGTGGACGAGGCGCGGGACGTTCTGCAGGAAACAGCTCAGAGCGCCCAGGTAATAAACACTCCTGAAGCCACAGCCTGCAAAGGAGATGTTCCACTCCTCGTCCCAATCAAACATCTTCTCTGAGGGTCCCATCAATTCATTCATCATGTTTCCTCTGTCAGAGTTCAGCAGGTGTATTTGGACTCCCTTCAATACTCACTGATGTAAACATGATCTTATCTCCACTACTAGTACTGTATCTGCCCTGCGTCAGTGTTGCCCAACCTACTCTGCTCAGATTTCACATTTTGCAATAACAAGAGCGTAAATAGGCCAGCTACTTATTGTAATTTGTTTAGAAGCTTACAGACTTAACAAGTGCATATTGTTTTATTAGATACAATGGTTACTTACAGATTTAGATGTATTTTATCAAGACCTAACCAAGTAATTTAAAGAAGGGAAAAACACTTACTTTGGCAGGTACTTCTTTCTATTCTCAACAATGCTTTTTACTGACAAATTCCTCAAGACATTTACATGAACAAAGACACTGTTCTATATTATCAAGATGTTGCACGGTGTACCGATACTTGAAAGGTACCGCGATACCCTGCCGTTAAAAACGTTACGATTCCTCCGTTTCATTAGTATCGGTACTTTAAGAATGACGGGGAAAAGTACTCCGGTGAGAAAGTGCCGTTTTAATAAGAGCCGTGTGTGTTCAGCGCTCTGCTTCCACTCCCTGCACGGCAGCCGTGCCTGCAGTCCCTCCCCTCTCAAGCACGGGCAAGGCACAGAGAAATCACCTGGAAACCCAAGGTAGGAAGCTAAGAAGAGTGTGTGTTTAAATCACACAAAGAGGAATAGCAATGGATGAAATGTGGGATCTGTAAATGTATAATGCTTTTTTGTGCATTGTATTTATGCCAAATGTTATAACGACATGTAATGATGTAAATTGCATCTTCAAATGTGTTTAATTTAACCCAGGAGGTTTGCTAATTACCAGGGACGTGCACAGACATTTGGAGGGGCTGTTGCTCTAAACTGGAAGAAGGGCCCCCCCCCCCCCGATAAACAACATAAGACCTTTTGAAAATTGTAACTTGTTTTTAATGTAAAAGACAACAAACGAGTATTACATCAACTCAATTGAACAGTAATTCACATCTCATAGCAAAATAAGCTAAGGTGACTACTTGCATTCGGTGACTGGATTTAAAAAATGAAAACCAGGGACATTTTTTTTTGCGGTCCATATCTCATCAAAAAGATCTAATGTTAGGAACTATTAAAGACAACATGGGGACAATTCTGTTCTAATGTAGTTTGTCCATTGTAACTGCTGTGCAGACATACTGATAAAATAGGGCCTCTAACTAATTACCTTGAAAAAACTCACTAATGAATGAAACCAGTTCAATACGCATTATTCTTATTCTTATCATTCTTTATGAGCGCAGTGACGGTCTAATTAATCTAATTACTTATTTATTTATTTAGTATTCCATAACTTAGTAAGAGAGATGGTCAAACTGAAGTGGTAGAGACATGGCAGAAATCCTACACTGAAGCGGGACATTGAACTGTTCACCCGTGAGAGGGCGATCAAGAAAAGAGAGAGAGCGGCCCCGTTGAGGGAGTTGACAGATGAGAAGACACAGAAAGACAGAAGCTCAATAACAAGTATATTTAGGTGTTTTTTTGTAAATAACCGACGGTATCAAGAGGAAGTCAAGTCCCCTGGTTTGTCCCTTATACACTAACTGCCATGAGACAACTCAAAATCAAGTTTCCAAAATCCGACACTGAGGTGGTTTTAACGCACCGGCAGATGACAGCGCTGACAAAGTGTGTTTCCGAGCGAGACGCTACCATACTGATTGTGGGCTTATCATGTTGATTCGGCCACAACAGAAAAAAGAAAAACAAACTCTCGCTCTCTCCAGAGGAGCAGGTCAGCCACAAAGGCCAAACGGGCTGTTGCCCGGGCAACATTAGCCCGTACCCTGCTAATTACCAAAGTAACGTTAAAATGACACTTTGTTGAGTGGGCTTTGGTCTGTGAAGACTAATGGGGCCCTGCTCACCTATGTGGGATCCGATAGCGAGAACAGCCGCCATCAGAGCCCCTGCAGAGGCTCCATATATCTGAGAGGAGTCCAATATGAACCGAGGGTAATGTTCCAGCAGACAGCAGCTGGCTCCAACATAATAATTCCCCATAAAACCGCATTCTGCAAAAGAGATGCTCCAGTCTTCCTTCAGATCCAACATCTAAGTTCTCAGGTGCAACAAGAGCTGTTGGCTGCAAACCCACCAAACTAGTAGAAATCTCAACCTGTTGAAAAGTAAAATAATGGAGATCAATTTGGGCCTGCAAACAGCTGACAAGACAGTGAAGATAACAAACTAATTTCATGTGACTAAGAACTCGTTTTCTATTGGCTGGAAACGGTCACATGACAGCGAGATGGCAGCCACTGCAGGAACTTTTTGATACGCGTGCATTAGTCGCTGTGTTGTTTTATCCTGACCTGGGCTGCAAATACTATATCCTTTTAGATACACTTTGTTTTTAAGATGAGCATTCCTGTGGTGGACTTCGGCGCGTGCAGCCTGAGAGAGAAGGATGTTAGTGAGGAGCAGATGATCAGTTTGAGCAAAGATCTGGAAACAGCTTTCACTGATGTGGGGTTTGTCTTCTTGAAGAACACCGGGATCACTCAGGAGGAGGTGAGAGGAACAACAACTTATGTTTGTTTAGTTGCTGTGTTGGAAATGTATTCAAGGAAGTACTACCACACTGTACAAGTCCTGCATACAAAACCTTACACACGTACAGTGGTGGCAAGTAACTAAGTACATTTACTCAAGTGTTATAGCCTATACTTAAGTACTTTTTGGCATGTTTCTACTTAACTTTTCATTTAATGCTACTTCTATTCTGCTAAATTTCACAGCCAAATCTGTATAAACACATGATATGCTGATATGGTGTAATGCAGCACTGTAATACTAAACACAGTATTTCTAGAATCTAAATGTGGTCCAAGTTCACCAACTACAGTACTTAAATGCTCTTACATGTATAAAAACAGGATACAAATAATAACCTTGATAATATAATACTGCAAAAAATATCCTTTCTGCATTAGGAGTACTTTTGCTTTTGAAACTTGAACAACATTTACTTTATCTTCCACTTCCAACTTCTACGAACACTACTTTAGTTTACAGTAAATGTACTCAAAGTTTCAAAAGTCAAACTCGTCAATGAGAAAAAAAATTCCCTGTTAGTGTTTTACTGTTATATAAATTGTTCTGGATTAATGGAGAAATCACAATTTCACCGCTGCATTAATGTGTTTGTTGCATTTCACTGCTGCAGATGATTAATGTTGTGCTTATTGAAATACTTGACATGGGCCTACTATTGGATAATGAAGTCTACAGCAATCCATCATATTATATTAATTAACTTTGGAATTCCAAGTGATCTAATTAGGTTTTTAAATGGCTTATTTTTGGGGGAATTTATTTAGTTTAAAGGTGGGGTAGGTAAGTTTCAGAAACCGGCTCGAGATACACTTTTTGTTATATTCCATGGAATGCTCTTAACATCCCGATAGCAATGAATATCTGAAGTGCTTTGACAAAAAATCCATAATCTGTAGAAGCCGTAATACTGTAAAAAGTATGGGATGGCCTACCTGCCTGTCAGCCTTCCATCGGGGCGCAAACTTATCTCGTGCCCTCATTGGTCATGTGCGCGTTCGTGTGTGTTGGAGGAGGGGCTCTGTGAGGAAGTGGAAGATTTTCTCCGGTTGTGTATTTTCAAATTCTAGCGATCTCGAGCCGGTTTCTAAAACTTACCTACCCCACCTTTAAAGGATCATCATCCTACATCCAGTTTATAAAAACACTTCAGATCAAAATGACCATATTTGGAGAGAAGTGGTTTTCACTGGACATTTTAATTGCAAAGTAACATTAGCTGTCTTTTGTTGAGTGAAAAGTACAATATCTGCATATTGCATTCCCTAAAATGGAAATGCATTTGTACAAAAAGAGGGATATGTATTTTCTGCGGGTGTGTGTGGATAGGTGGATCGTGTTATGGCCATATCCAAGACGTTCTTCCTGCAGCCAGATGAGGAGAAACAACCCTTCAGCAGGAAAAGCTTTGCTGGAAGTCCTAACCACGGCTGGGTGTCCTTTGGGATTGAGAGGTAGGAATCAGGAAATTAAGCAACACACTTTCTATACTTCACAGTAAATAAAACAATAAACCTGTTTTTCAGGTTGAATCCAAGCCGCCCTGGAGACCTAAAGGAAGCATTCAACATTACTTCACTTCAGCCTGACATTGTAACGACTCACTGTCAAATATTAATATCTTTCAAAGATTACATCAGGACCATTTTTATGATCACTAACCCAGATAAGATCCCACATTGTGACCTATTCGTCTGGAGGTCAAAGTATACGTTTGCTTTTATACATAACAAGAAAAAGGTTTGTTTTATTGCTGCCAGATAAAAATAAATATCTTCCAATAATATAACCCAATATTCAGTTATCAAGAAAGCTTTATATCAGAATCTTCAGAAGGGAAACAGGAACAAAAATGCCATATGTTTGAAATAATGTAGACACAGTTTCATGTTCAGAAGAGAGCAGAATTGAGTACATTTTCACCCATTCAGGACCTTTACAATCTACAAGGAGATAAGCAATCCTGTAAATAGGTAGCTTCTTTCTTAAGTGGCCTGCTCAACTCATATTTATTTCTCTATCAGAACTGCACTAAATAGATTTTCGAACTTACAAATATCAGCATGGGTGTTGGCCTCTGAAATCTAGCATCAGTCCGGCTCTAATCGAACTCTTTCCTGCTGCAGAAATGGCCATCGGAAGCTGCGAAAGGCTTCAGGGAGATCCAGACGTCTTTCTTCCAGCGCTGCAAAGAGCTGAGTCTGCGGGTGCTGAAAGTGATGGCTTTCAGTCTGGGTCTGGACCCCGAGGTGTTCCTCAGTGCGCATCGATTCATAGGAGGTGTGTACGCTCACTGCTCTCACTAAAGACTGTTATATTGTTACTGGGGTTCAAGCTGAAGAAGTCGATGGTTATCGATCAGATAAATGGCTCCTACATATTGGGCGTTTTGGGGAGTTGCATGCTCAGAAGACTCCATGCATATAAACAAAGTGTTAACAGAGTTGTCACTGTACAGACAGAGAGATCGAAATACTGTTGTATTCGGGATTGTGGGAAACGGTATTTCGATCTCTGTCTGTACACACAAACTGAAAGATTGACAATAAAGTTGACTTTGACTGTCATGAGATGCACAAGGATGTATTTATGTAACATCATATAGACTTGCAGAGTTGGAAAACCTCGTAATGTAAAACAACTTCAACAAACCACAAACTACAATACAAATAAAGATGGAAAAATCTTTTCTGTATGCGATAACTACCAACGAGCTGTGTATTGATGTGTGACACTGGGAAATATAAAACCTTGACATTAGAGCTCTGAGCGTAAGGCCCGATGTTAACTGTTGTGATACGACTGCACCAGGCAGGTTTTAACACTGTTGTTGTTGTTGTTTCTCCTTCAGAGGAAGGGAATTGCTCCACTCTGCGGACTCTGTACTACCCTCCAGTGAAGCATGAGGAGGTGAAGGAGGGTCAGCTGAGGTGTGGAGAACATTCAGACTACGGCTCCATCACCCTGCTGTTCAAAAGCTCTGTGGGTCTGCAGGTAACACCGGCTCCACCTGTCTGCATGCAAGAGAAAGGACAAATGACAATTGCCTCTTTGTCTCTTAAATTGAGATTTACATTTGTTTCTATTAAAGAGGCCCTTTTATGCTCTTTGGGGTTTTCCCTCTCCTGTAGTGTGTTGAATAGGTTTCTATTAGAAGTGCCTGAAACGCCTCCGTTGGATGCCTTTGTTTAGTTCCTTAACATAGTGACATCACTTTGTAACACTCGCGCTTCTATTGGCTAGCACCGATATTACATAGTATGGGAAATGTGGACCCACGGCCCAATCAGAAAGTTGCTATCAGAAACAATGCCCGACTGTTTTGGACGTAATATGGTCGGTGTTTACATTAGCATCGCTAACACTCAGAGCTAACCTGTACCGGAGAGCATGTGTGTGAAGAAGCAGGAAGTAAAAAGGAACTCACCTTGTGGTGTAACCGGCAAGAGAGAAAGCCTTTGAGCTCCAGACTGCTTCAGAGAGAATCCTTGATAATCCATGATATGGCGTTTCATCACGGCAGCATTTAGTTTAGACAGTAGCTGCCCCAAATCAGCACTTTTGAAACAGGAAGTGAAATAGAGGGATATGAGGCATGGCTAGAATGGGTGATCTGTTTGGTATTTTGAGCAAAAGACTTCATAGACATGTTTTTTACATATTTTTATATATCTGAGACCTATGCTATGCCTTAAAATAGCATGATAGGTGACCTTTAAAGCATGGAGACATGTCGCAGTAGAGGAACAAAATACACATATGAACTTGAAAATGAACATAATATGTCCTCTTTAAAAGAAGGCATGTAATCCAGCTCTCTCTTGTTAACCTTCAGGTGCGTCAGCGGTCAGGAGAATTCCTCTGCGCTCCTGCCGTCCCCGGAGCCGTGCTGGTGAACATCGCCGACCTGATGCAGCGCTGGACCGGAGATCACTTTGTCTCTGTGGTGAGTTAGGAGGAACTTTTCTGAGAAAATATATTCTATATGATAACGGGGGGAAAAAAAGATTTGGATTTGTTTTACAGCTATATAATAATAATAAGAAATAGGACACCAGGAGACATAATGGGATGTATCAAATGGACTCGGTTACTCATATTCGGTCGTCCTCGTGTGGCCGAACGGTCTATATGACACTAAACAGTAACGCAAACGACCGAATTCGTCCTCGTGGGGCCGCAGCCTCAAATATACAGTGGAGGAAATAAGTATTTGATCCCAGACTGATTTTCAGTTACTTTGAGAAGAGATTATTTCCTTCTTTACTTTTATCCGATGCAGCTGTCATCAGTAACGTTTAAACTGGTGTGTGTAGAGACAGATTTGTATTATTTTTCAGAATAAGTCTGTAATTGTATAAGTGTAGGTTTATATAAACAGTGTGAGAGTAAGAATATCAAAAAGAAAATCTAGAAATTGACATTATATAAAAGATAAACATTTATTTGCATTTAACCGTGGGAAATAAGTATTCACATTCAAGGTACTTTTGACTTAAATTGAGTATTTCTACTTTCGTTGAACAGTTCAGACTTTGACGACTTGCTTTGTTACAAATCTGAAAACCTGCTGTATCTTTCTAGTATTTTACCAAATCCCTATTCAAGTACAACTATTTTAAAAACAATGCCACGAGCAAATAACATATTTCTTACGCCTACAGAAAAATACATTTATCATGCGATGGGTCCCTGTAATGCACATGTGTCAAACTCAAGGCCCGGGGGCCAAATCAGGCCCTTGGTGGATTTAATTTCGGCCCGCAGGATAATTTGTAATTACTATTAGATCTGGCCCGCCGGTATATTGCACGCACACCTTCGGTTTCCTCCGCTCAGAGCCTGAGCTCAAACATTGATGAGCTTGCACCCAAGATGAGATGCCAAGTATCTGAGCTAGCATCACAGAGCAGCACACTGAGTTTAATGGATGTTTCCTTCTGCACTTTCTCTCTCACGACAACAGGGCAGGTTTGGTTTGTTCTTTGAGGGAAATAGTTTTGTTGAAGCTGTTGTTGGCCTGTGGGAAAATGGAATCATAAGCAATGACTGAGGAAAAGCTGCAGATAGAGCCACAAGAAATGAATGCAACTGATTATTTAATGTTGTTTTATAGGCAATCATTTAAGCTTTGTTAGTTCCAGGTTTAATATGTGCAATAAGTTCATTTCAATAAGTTTTGCTATAAACATTGAACCAGTCCGGCCCTCCACTAGTACCCATTTTTTTTTATTTTGGCCCGCTGTGTATTTGAGTTTGACCCCCCTGGTGTAATGCATCTACTAATACAGTAATAATTGTTAACACCTTTGTATGTCCCTTGTATTCTCTTTCCATCATTATTATTGTTGTTTATTTACGATTGTTTGCTATTTATTCTTTTTATTTCCTAAGGTAGGCCATCTATATTACAATTTTTTTGTTGTTAGCCCTGGAGTGGTACTCTGATACTGGTTGACTAATACTTGAAACCTATTCAGGATTGTATTGATACAACTGGAAAATGTGACTGAAAGATATATTGTACTGTTTGAAACAAAAAGAAATAAAGTAAAAAAAAAAAAATCAAATAATAAAACCTATAATTGTTGTCTCCTCCCCCTCAGCTGCACAGAGTATTGCTGCCCCCCCCTGGAGACCTCAGCACCCGACAGTCTCTGGCTTTCTTCGTGCAGCCGGACGACGAGGCGCTGATCTGCTGCTGCGACGGATCCAACAAATACCCTCCAGTGACGGGAGGAGGATACATCGCCGAGCGCTTCAAAGCCTCATACGGACAAAACTAAACCCCTGCACATCACTCAAGTCCTACACAAACCAGGAAGTCTTTTATCATCTTTTTATCAGCACACTGTTTTTACATTCTGGATATAATTGTATTTTCATTGAAGTAAAGAGACACAAACTCAAAACGTGCAACCTCATTCATTTTATTGTCCACATTCAAACCTTGTACTACAGTTTCATGAATCCTTCACACATGGCGTCGGACAGATTTAACAGCTTTCTGTAAAAGACGATTGCTTCATCATAATTACTCTGAGTTGTTATTCTATCGCTGATTTGTCGTATTAACCTTTAATAAACACAGTTTTCACCCTGTCACAAGCTCTGTATGCTTTAATATTTCCCATCTATTAGGACAAAATGTAACCTGTAACGAAAGTGTAGAGAATAAATAAATAAAAACATATTCTATCAGGAGAAAGATTCACGGACACAACTCACAGACAGCCACTTTAGAATCCATACAACTCTTAACACCAACGAAAAATAATCTTCAATTAAAAGATTTAAATATATGTAACTTTATCTGTAAACTAAAGACACTTTCTTCAATCATCCGGTTCGTAGGATATATGGTATGGTAAAAATAAAAACGTTAAGTTTAAGCTTCGTGTGCAAGATTTTCACAGGAGGATTGTGGGTAATTGTAGCAGTCTGGAGTCCTCTTACAGATTATATAAAAAAATAAAAGGTAAATAAGAAAATCAACAGTGATCCGACTAACTGAGAGCCTACGGTTTAAACCAAAGTTCATATCCATGATCACATTTTGAAGCAGAAAACAAATATGGAAATGAAGGAAAGTATTTAAAGAAAGAACGATATTTCACGGTTCCAAAAATGAAAAAAAAGAGTATCAACTCTTTAGGCAGCAGCACTACATAAACTTTGAAGTTAAGTTGTTAACATTCATTTTGTATGCATCAATCAGCTCTCTTTTATGGGATAAATAAATCATTTCCCAAGTATTTCCTCCAAGAGACAGAATCAGTGACAATGAATTACAGTGTGCACAAAACAAAACATTCACTTTCGGCTCAAGCCCCCCGCCCCCTTTCAGCCCAAAGCACCTCCCATGGAGAACAGAGTCATGCTGTGATTAAATCCACACTTCAGATGTACGCAGCTACAGCAGGCAGAGTGGACAGTGGCACCAAATCTGAAGCCTAGAAATCAGATTCTCTTATGTGCATATTATTTAGACATATTTCCGTCAAGTGGTGTTAACAAAAAAAAAGAAAAAAGGGAACATTTGAACAAAAATGGGGAATAATAAGGCGAACACACACACACACACACACACACACACACACACACACACACACACACACACACACACACACACACACACACACACACACACACACACACACACACACACACACACACACACACACATTTTTTTTTATTTTGGCCCACTGTGTATTTGAGTTTGACCCCCCTGGTGTAATGCATCTACTAATACAGTAATAATTGTTAACACCTTTGTATGTCCCTTGTATTCTATTTCCATCATTATTATTGTTGTTTATTTACGATTGTTTGCTATTTATTCTTTTTATTTCCTAAGGTAGGCCATCTATATTACAATTTTTTTGTTGTTAGCCCTGGAGTGGTACTCTGATACTGGTTGACTAATACTTGAAACCTATTCAGGATTGTATTGATACAACTGGAAAATGTGACTGAAAGATATATTGTACTGTTTGAAACAAAAAGAAATAAAGTAAAAAAAAAAAAATCAAATAATAAAACCTATAATTGTTGTCTCCTCCCCCTCAGCTGCACAGAGTATTGCTGCCCCCCCCTGGAGACCTCAGCACCCGACAGTCTCTGGCTTTCTTCGTGCAGCCGGACGACGAGGCGCTGATCTGCTGCTGCGACGGATCCAACAAATACCCTCCAGTGACGGGAGGAGGATACATCGCCGAGCGCTTCAAAGCCTCATACGGACAAAACTAAACCCCTGCACATCACTCAAGTCCTACACAAACCAGGAAGTCTTTTATCATCTTTTTATCAGCACACTGTTTTTACATTCTGGATATAATTGTATTTTCATTGAAGTAAAGAGACACAAACTCAAAACGTGCAACCTCATTCATTTTATTGTCCACATTCAAACCTTGTACTACAGTTTCATGAATCCTTCACACATGGCGTCGGACAGATTTAACAGCTTTCTGTAAAAGACGATTGCTTCATCATAATTACTCTGAGTTGTTATTCTATCGCTGATTTGTCGTATTAACCTTTAATAAACACAGTTTTCACCCTGTCACAAGCTCTGTATGCTTTAATATTTCCCATCTATTAGGACAAAATGTAACCTGTAACGAAAGTGTAGAGAATAAATAAATAAAAACATATTCTATCAGGAGAAAGATTCACGGACACAACTCACAGACAGCCACTTTAGAATCCATACAACTCTTAACACCAACGAAAAATAATCTTCAATTAAAAGATTTAAATATATGTAACTTTATCTGTAAACTAAAGACACTTTCTTCAATCATCCGGTTCGTAGGATATATGGTATGGTAAAAATAAAAACGTTAAGTTTAAGCTTCGTGTGCAAGATTTTCACAGGAGGATTGTGGGTAATTGTAGCAGTCTGGAGTCCTCTTACAGATTATATAAAAAAATAAAAGGTAAATAAGAAAATCAACAGTGATCCGACTAACTGAGAGCCTACGGTTTAAACCAAAGTTCATATCCATGATCACATTTTGAAGCAGAAAACAAATATGGAAATGAAGGAAAGTATTTAAAGAAAGAACGATATTTCACGGTTCCAAAAATGAAAAAAAAGAGTATCAACTCTTTAGGCAGCAGCACTACATAAACTTTGAAGTTAAGTTGTTAACATTCATTTTGTATGCATCAATCAGCTCTCTTTTATGGGATAAATAAATCATTTCCCAAGTATTTCCTCCAAGAGACAGAATCAGTGACAATGAATTACAGTGTGCACAAAACAAAACATTCACTTTCGGCTCAAGCCCCCTTTCAGCCCAAAGCACCTCCCATGGAGAACAGAGTCATGCTGTGATTAAATCCACACTTCAGATGTACGCAGCTACAGCAGGCAGAGTGGACAGTGGCACCAAATCTGAAGCCTAGAAATCAGATTCTCTTATGTGCATATTATTTAGACATATTTCCGTCAAGTGGTGTTAACAAAAAAAAAAGAAAAAAGGGAACATTTGAACAAAAATGGGGAATAATAAGGCGAACACACACACACACACACACACACACACACACACACACACACACACACGCTCACTGGCAGCACACAGAGCCTGCTAAGAGTGTCCTGGCACTGGAACATCGGGAGGAAGAGGGCGAGAGTTTCCTGGAACAACTGGAGCTCCTCCTGCAGTTACACCTGCAGCTACACCTGTAACTCCACCTGCAGCTCCACCGGCAGCTCCACCTGCAGCTCCACCGGCAGCTCCACCTGCAGCGACAGCGCCCGGATCTGCAACAGAGTCACATAATCACACGTTAATGAACAGCGAGATAATGATGAAACTTAAAAAAAGCTAAACGTTTTCTCTGCCTATTTTCTCATTTTAGCTGATGACAGTTTTGTTATCACGCAGAGTTGTGATGGATTGATTTTTCTTTCTTTTTTGTGTCATGCGCACAAAAGGCCAACCCTCATTTCCTGTGTCTGTCGTGGCATCACAGAATAACAAGATAGCTAACCAATCGGCCCTAATCCTTACATTATGATACTTACGTTTAGTGCTGCGTACCGGTACGCCGAACCGGTACTGGACTTGTAAAAAGTTTCGGTTCAAGTCCGGTTAAAACCGGAACGTCAGGAACCGGTACTTGGACTCGCAAAAAAAACTAGCACTTACGTCTATTCTGGTGTCTGTGGTTATTTAAACATTCCCTGATAAACGTTATTCAGCGTCAATAAATGAGTGCTAATCCCAGTGTGCTCAGTGTACAACATCACATGTCATTTCACCTTCGATTTACGGTTTGAAAACGTAGAATTTCGCCACATGCTAATGCTAACCGGAAGTGAAGAATTTTCAGAATAAAGTTTTAAGTTAATAGTGTGAACTTTCGGTTTTTTCAGAATAAAAGTGATTTAAATTAGTGTTTTTAATTCAAAATTACGCCATATCAACATTGATTTTAATTTCTAACAGTATGTATTGTAGAGTTGTAGAAAATACATGGTGCACAGACAGTACAGTACACTCTGACTGTACAGTCACTAGAGTGTAGCCTATACTGTATATTAGGTGTGTAACAGTGTGATGCGTATAGTCTACTCTACACTCTACCTTTCAGCAACGTTTTAGGGATTTAGGCTCAGTCAGCTCAGGGACTGTTTGGTTACTTTAGTTTGGTAAATGAAATAAATGTTTGAACTTTGTAGTAGTTCACTGTAGTTGCTGTCATAAGTCATTTGTAGACTAAGTGGCACATTTGTACTTTGTAGAGAAATGTAGACACAAGTTGGAAGGGAGCACAATAAACCTGATGAGTTTGAATTTGAGTTGATTATGAGTTAATTTTCAATTGATAATTAGCTCACAATAAGTTCACTTTAGTTACTCACACAACTTGACACAAGCCATGGGTTCAGGTCCGGACTTATAAGTCCGGACCTGAACCTGAATCTCTGGACTTGAGTCCGGACCTGAACCTGAATGTGAGTCCAGGTACGCAGCACTACTTACGTTTCACATTACCTTTTATCCTTTCCATTTCTTCTACTGCCTGAGAAGAGAAAACGAGAAAGAGAATGTTAGAGAATCACAAAATAGGTAAGGTTTGCTCACTTTAGCAAAGGAACCAATCAGTACAACAACTGCACATTGAGTTACAGTTTGAAGCGTCCTTATATCGCTTGATCTATGGTAAGAAATGGGGCGATGCCTGCGAGCTAGTTCAGGCAGTCAACTCGAGCACCTCGAACATGTGACGCGCCTCGTCCCTCTGACAACCAGCCAAACACATTCTCCTAAACATGCCGCTCTATTTAAGCTGCCAGGTCTTCTTGCCTCACTGTGCTGCCACTGCTGTGTTCACTTGCTACTGCTGCGTTCATGTTCCTGCTGCTGTGTTTCATGTTGCTGCTGCTCGCCTGCCCCTCCACCACCCCAGCTTCCACCCCAGCTCCACCCCAGCTCCACCCCCAGCTTCCACCCCAGCTTCCACCCCAGCTTCCACCACCACCCCAGCTTCCACCCCCACCACCACCACCCCAGCTTCCACCCCAGCTCCCACCCCAGCTCCCACCCCAGCTTACACCCCAGCTCCACCCCAGCTTACACCCCAGCTTCCACCCCAGCTTACACCTGTAGGCTCGGGGGGTAGTTATCTAATCATCACTCAATGTTCTTTGTAAACCTGTGGAGTGATGAGGCCCGAGCCTAGACGCCAAACTCAAACTATGCTGCTTCTAACAAACATATTAAGAAACACGTGAGTTGTCTGACTGAACTAGCATTAATTTGGTATTCTTTGCCTTAACCTGCACTTTAAACAATAAGTGTTGGTGCATGTCTATAGAATCTACAGGATAAAATCATGTTTGTGTCTAAACTGAATCTTTCCAATGCAGGCAAATCGTGCATATCCTCAATTGTGAATGATTTAAAGGCACTGGAACTATGGGTTGCTGAGTGGATGTTGCTCCATGCTTCACCTGTTGTGCGTGTGCAGACTACTGAGGGAAGACATCCTGATTGCTGATTGGATGTCACTGATTGGAGCTCACCTGCTGCAGGCCGATCTTCTGAGCACTGAGTTCTTCCTGTTTCCTCTCCAGCTCCTCCCTCCGTTTCTGCAGCTCCACAGACTTCTGGTGGATGTCGTTCTGCTCGTTGACCAGATGCTGTTCGTACTCTCTCATCTCCTCCTCTGTGTAGAGCGGGTTCTGATCCAAAGTCTGCGGAGAGCAACGGATTATACGATAAGGGTTAAATACTGAGATGAAGTTTTGATGATAAAACTTATCAATCTGCAAAAAACCTTTTATAACTTTGCATTTGTACGACAATTTCTATCCGCATGCATCAAAATGTTCTGTAAAATAAACAACGCAGACACACACGCAGACACACACGCAGACACACACACACACACACACACACACACACACACACACACACACACACACACACACACACACACACACACACACACAACACACACGCAGACACACATGCAGACACACACAGACACACACGCAGACACAGACACACACAGACACATTGACACACACACAGACACAGACACATCGACACACACACACACACACACACACACACACACACACACACACACACACACACACACACACACACACGCAGACACACACGCAGACACACATTGACACACACGCAGACACACACAGACACACACGCAGACACACACGCACACACACATCGACACAGACACATCGACACACATGCAGACACAGACACACACACACACACACACACACACACACACACACACACACACACACACAACACACACACACACACACACACACACACACACACACACACACACACACACACACACACACACACACACACACACACACCACACACACACACACACACACACACACACCACACACACACACACACAGACACACACATCAACACACACGCAGACACACGCAGACAAACATCGACACACACAGACACACACATCAACACACACGCAGACACACACAAGGCAAGGCAAGTTTATTTATATAGCACTTTTCAACGCAAGGCAATTCAAAGTGCTTTACAAAAAAAAAAAAGACATTAAGCATTAAAAAGAAAAGCTAATAAAAGAAAAAATACATGGATAAAAGTTAAAGTGCAGTTTAAGATGTGAATAGTTCAATTAAAAGCAGCGACAAAAAGAAAAGTCTTCAGCCTGGATTTGAAAGTAGTCAGAGTTGCAGCGGACCTGCAGGTTTCTGGGAGTTTGTTCCAGATATTTGGAGCATAATAACTGAACACCGCTTTACCATGTTTAGTTCTGACTCTGGGGACAGAAAGCTGACCAGTCCCTGAAGACCTGAGAGATCTGGATGGTTCATAATTTAGCAGGAGGTCAGAAATGTATTTTGGGCCTAAACCATTCAAAGCTTTATAAACCAGCAGCAGTATTTTTGAAATATATTCTTTGACACACAGGAAGCCAGTGTAAAGACTTCAGAACTGGAGTGATGTGATCCACTTTCTTAGTGTTAGTGAGGACTCGAGCAGCGGCGTTCTGAATCAGCTGCAGCTTTCTAATAGCTTTTTTAGTGAGACCTGTGAAGACACCATTGCAGTAGTCGAGTATACTGAAGATAAAAGCATGGACAAGTTTTTCCAAATCCTGCTGTGACATTAGTCTTTTAATCCTAGATATGTTCTTTAGGTGATAGTAGGCTGATTTAGTAACTGTTTTAATGTGACTGTTGAAACTCAGGTCAGAGTCCATGACTACACCTAGATTTCTGGCTTTATCTGTTGTTTTGAACATTGCACACTGAAGCTCAGCGCTAACTTTTAAACGTTCTGCCTTGGCTCCAAAAACCATTACCTCAGTTTTATCTTTGTTTAATTGGAGAAAGTTCTGACACATCCAGTCATTGATTTGTTCAATGCACTTACTCAGTGTTTGAATTGGAGCATAGTCTCCTGGTGAAATTGTTATGTAAATGTGTGTGTCATCTGCATAGCTATGGTAACTTATTTTGTTGTTCTTCATTATCTGAGCCAGTGGTAGCATGTAGATGTTAAAGAGAAGAGGCCCCAAGATGGAGCCTTGAGGTACCCCACATGTCATATTTGTCAACTCAGATGTGTATTTACCTATAGAAACAAAGTTGTTTCTATCCTTTAAGTAGGATTCAAACCAATTTAGAGCTGTTTCCGAAAGTCCCACCCAGTTTTCCAGTCGGTCTAGTAATATGCTGTGGTCAACAGTGTCAAACGCAGCACTGAGATCTAATAATACTAACACTGAAGTTCTGCCACTGTCTGTGTTTAAGTGGATGTCGTTAAAGACCTTTACAAGAGCAGTCTCAGTGCTGTGGTTTGGACGAAAGCCTGACTGGAACACATCGAAACAACTATTTAAATGCAAGAAATTACTCAACTGTTGAAAAACAACTTTTTCAATGATCTTACCTAGAAATGGCAGGTTTGATATGGGCCTGTAATTGTTCATTACTGAAGCATCTAGATTATTCTTTTTAAGAGCGGTTTAATGACTGCAGTTTTCAGGGCCTGTGGAAAAATACCTGAGTGAAGAGATTTGTTTACTATATGAAGTAGATCTGAGGCCATGCAAGGCAAAACATCTTTGAAAAATCCTGTTGGAATAATATCAAGGCAGCAGGAGGAGGACTTCAGAAGTTGTATAATGTCCTCCAGGTTTTTATCATTAATCTGATGGAATTGTGTCATGATGTCTGAATTGATGTTAAGTGGACACAGAGACAACACATTTGCTGTTCCTGATGCAGAGGCACTGACTGCTTGTCTGATTTTCTGAATTTTGTCAGTGAAAAAGGAGGCAAAATCATTGCACGCCCTGGTGGATAGAAATTCAGAGGCTACTGACACTGGGGGGTTAGTTAGTCTGTCGACGGTAGCAAACAAGGCACGTGCGTTGTTTTTGTTTTTGGTAATGATGTCAGAGAAGAACGATTGTCGTGCGTTTTTCAATTCCAAATTATAAAGGCCAAGTCTCTCTTTATAAATGTCAAAGTGAACCTGGAGATTTGTTTTTCGCCACCTGCGTTCAGCTTTTCGACATTCTCTTTTTTCTGTTTTAACGGTCATGGCCTTTCTCCATGGAGATATTTTCTTCCCAGTCACTTCCTTTACCTTAGTTGGAGCAATGGCATCTATAACATTTTTAATTTTTGAATTAAAATGATCTACTAGCTCATTTACTGAGGTGTTAGCAGGGGCTAGTGTGGAAGAAAAATTCTGAGTAAACATTTCCCTAGTATTTTCAGTTAAATATCGCTTTGTGGTTACCTCTTTTTGAACACTTGTGTGAACAGAAATAGAGCTCTCTAAGAAAACACAGGAATGGTCAGACAGCGCAACATCAGTCACCACAACCTTAGAGATATTCAGACCCTTTGAGATAATTAAGTCCAGAGTGGGCCCCTTATTGTGCGTGGGCTCCGTCACATGCTGAGTCAGTCCATAGCTATCAAGAACACAAAACAGTTCTTTTGCCCCTCTGTCCTGGGGGTTGTCAACATGGATGTTAAAATCAACAAACAATGACTAGACGGTCAAAGTCGATACACACTATAGACAGCAGTTCAGTAAATCAAAAAAAAAGCTTGCACAGTATTTGGGTGGTCTATAGATATTTAGGAACAGAGCTCGAGAGGAGCATTTCAGCTGAAGGGCCACATATTCAAAAGAATCAAAGTTTCCATACGATGTCTTCCTGCATTGAAGGGAATCATTGAACAGAATAGCAACTCCACCCCCTTTCTTATGCATTCTTTCCTGACTCATAAAACTAAAGTTGGGAGGGGTTGATTCGATAAGAACAGCTGCACTGTTATTTTGTTCAATCCAAGTTTCTGTTAAAAACATAAAATCAAGATTGTGCTCAGTGATAAAATCATTGATTAAAAATGTTTTTCCTGCCAAAGACCTGACATTTAATAAAGCTAGTTTAAGTTTGTTAGATACACTATCAGTCATGTTTTTTGTAACAAGCTGTGGCTGACATGGAATCACTGCTAAATTAGATCAACTGTATCTAAGATGATTCACCGCTCTTAATCTATTACCTATCAACACAGATATCGGCAAAGCTACTGGCAGGCCGGGCCCCGGCATGTCCTGGAAAGCGTTGAGAGTGCCATACGCCCTTGAGCCTGGACCCAGCAGATATCAGTTTGATATCAGCACACACATCGACACACACACAGACACACACACACACACACACACACACACATCAACACACACGCAGACACACACACACACACACACACACACACACACACACACACACACACACACACACACACACACACACACACACACACACACACACACACACACACACACACACACACACACACACACACACACACACACACACACACACACACACACACACACACAGACACAGACACCATTTTTGATGATAAAACGTATCTGCAAAAAACGTTTTACAACTTTGCATAGTACGAGAGAAACCTCACATTTCTATCAGCATCTCTCAACATGTTCTATAAAATAAAGCTCTTACCTCCCACTCATCCTTTTCCAAGAACTCCTCCTTCTGAGTGGCAGCCATGAACTCGACCATTGACACAAGTCTGTCTTTGTTGGTGTCCACCTAAATAAACAACAACACATTAAGCTGCTTTAGTCAATGTTAGGGACCAGAAATGGTCTTTAAAATGAATTATGACAATCAAGTGACATCTGACACATTAATGCTCTCAATTTAGCACTTATTGGATGTGAAATGTAGATTTTCACTGTAATGTGACGTAGGGCTGCTCGATTATGGCAAAAATCATAATCTCGATTATTTGGGTCAATAATTGATATCACGATTATTAAAAACGATTATCCATTTACTTTGAAAACATCAATTTATTGGAGATTTATTTTTTAACAGTTGATTACCCTGAACTTTAAGTAGAACTCAACTGAAAAACAAAAACAAAACAAAATATTAAAAAAGAAAAGTAATAATAAAAAAATTATGGTTTTATTTCGATTACGTTGTTTTCGTAATCGTTGCAAGCCATAATCGTAATTGCGATTAAAATACGATTAATTGAGCAGCCCTAATGTGACGTTTAAAAATTGAATGATTCATCAAATAGACACAATATCTCAAATACTAATACTGCACTTTTTACCAAATGTGAAAGGGGCAATGTACTTAAAACTGTGTCCCGGTGCTAAAATGCTAATAGAAACAGTCTGAATGCTTTGTGCTAGAATGTGCGGCCTCATCAAGGTTGATGATTGTTGTATGAATAGCAAAAAGAGAGGCTTCATATCTGTCTGTGTGGTTGGCTCACCTCCTTCATAACGTGCTCTCTCATTCGCAGCCTCTCCTCCTCCATCTCCACCATGTCGTCTTCCTCGTTCTCTGGGTTGTACACCTTCTCCAGCTTGGAGACACACACAGATGCACATTTTACCTCAAAGGCGGACCTTGCCAAACAAAGGTTGGAATATAAAGTACATCAGAATAAATACCTCTTTAGTGAAGAGCGCTTCAAGCTCGCTCTCATCGAAGAAGCCATCTCCATTAGTGTCTGCAACACAAAATGAACGACTAATGAACACGTGATTTCATCCATACTTATTTTTTTTTTAATCAAAGGCATTCACTTTTTATATAAGTCATATCAGATTGATATAATAAAAATGTTTATCACAATATTGTAGTAAAAATTCTACATTCAAACTTGGCCGTTTATTGTGAGAGAAAAGGGAATCTTCTGATAACTGAAAATGGTTCTTGGTATTCTGGACACATGGTCTGTGGTTACCGTGCATTTTGAAGAAGGTCTTGGGGTCAAAGTTGTCTGGGTCCATACCATCCGACTCGTGCCACACCTCCTTCAGCTGGGTTTCACTGCCCTGCACGCACGCGCACAGCGCACACACACACACACACACACACACACACACACACACACACACACACACACACACACACACACACACACACACACACACACACACACACACACACACACACACACACACACACACACACACACACACACAAACACACACACACACACACACACACACACACACACACACACACACACACACACACACACACACACACACACACACACACACACACACACACACACACACACACACACACACACACACACACACACACACAATAGAAGTGTTAGATTCTTCTTTAGCACACTTCCCCTCACAGGGTTTCCCTCAGGGTTTCTCCTCCTTCTTTGCACTTATATGCTGTGGTATGTACTTGTATCAACCATCCCATGACCTTTTACTGATAATTACTTAAACGTGCTTCTGTTTTTATTTATACTGAGCAAAATACACGTTTCCCAAAAGTATGGAGTAATCCTTGAAATTGAAATCATCATCTGGTAACTGGTGAAAGTATTTCTACTCCTACATTGAAATAAGTTGTGGTGTCTATTAGCTTTAGCCAGTGGTGAAAGAAGTACTCAGAGTAAGAGCTGTTTAGGGTATTATGTCAATGGGACATACTTTTAGATACTTTGTGTACTACTGGGATCTATAATGAACGACAATACAAGTGCAGTATAAGTCTGTCTAAATTGCTCTCAAGGACATTGCTTTTGTGAATGTAGTTATATTCCACAACTGGCCTTATTTAACTCCCATACCGCAGAGTCTTACCGGATGGTTCACTTTTGTATGGTTAGCGTGTTTCTTCCTCAGCTGCTCGTAGTGCTTCTCCTCCTGCTGGCGAGTCTCCTCGCTCATGGTCTTCAGACGTTCCCTCCTCTCGTGCTCCTTCGTCAACTCGTAATTCTTGAACTCATTGTGGCGGTCCTTGTCGAAGTTCTCCAGGTCTTTGGTCGCCTACAGAAGAAATGAAAGAGATGATTCATGACGTGTCCTGTGTAAAACCAGAAACACATGACAGCTCACAGAAGATGTTCTCTCTCTGTGCTCTCCAACAAAAGGACATATTGATACACTTCAAATCGAGAAATGCCAGACCTGTTAATGTAGCTGACTTGGGAGAAGCACAGCTTACTGTACACACCTGTAATCCTCTCGTCTCATCCTCCTAATTATAGCAATAGTATGAGGCAAACTGTAATTATAGGTATGACTGTGATGCAGGTGCATATCCTGTTAGCAGCAGATCTACAGTATCCACACACAGTGTAGGGAACATGCTCACGGTGAGCTAGATAGTTTTATCTATCCAAAGAATAAACACTCACTCCAACTAGATGAAGCAATCAGAACGATAACGAGAGTGTGTGTGGCTGCTGTGTGTGTCTGTCGGATTCTGTGGTGAAACGTTACCCTGATTCCTGCATTCATCACTTCACGACTCGACTACTGCAATAGCATCCTCTACGGCAGGGGTGTCAAACTCAATCTCATCACGGGCCACATTAGCATTATGGTTGCACTCTAAGGGCCGGTTGTAACTTTTAGACTATATAAATATACATATAAATATACCTATACATATATATTAAATAATTGTTATATTATATTATTGGCTCTGCATTGGATTTCTATCAGTTCTGGTAATAACTTCATAAATAACTACGTCTGAAAGCAGTCTAGGGCAAATAAGTGAAAGAAAATATTTAACAATTACACCAATTGTATTGTATATAATATTCTTTGCAAGCTCTTGCGGGCCACATAAAATGAGGTTGCGGGCCGGTTTTGGCCCACGGGCCTTGAGTTTGACACACCTGCTCTACGGCATACCATCCAACCTAATCAATAAACTCCAACATATCCAGAACTCTGCTGCCCGCCTCCTCACCCACACCCGCTCCCGAGACCACATCACTCCCGTCCTCCAGAACCTCCACTGGCTCCCAGTCCGTCCGTCAAAGAATCAACTTCAAAGTCCTCCTCATTACTCACAAAGCCCTCAACAATCAGCCCCCCCCCCCCCTACCTCACAAACCTGCTGCACCACCACACCCCTTCCCCCCACCTCACAGACCTGCTGCACCACCACACCCCTTCCCCCCACCTCACAGACCTGCTGCACCACCACACCCCTCCCCCACCTCACAGACCTGCTGCACCACCACACCCCTCCCCCCCACCTCACAGACCTGCTGCACCACCACACCCCTTCCCCACCTCACAGACCTGCTGCACCACCACACCCCTTCCCCACCTCACAGACCTGCTGCACCACCACACCCCTTCCCGCTGCCTCCGCTCATCAGAAGCCAACCTCCTATCCATCCCCACCCGCACCAATCACCGGACCTGGGGGGACAGAGCCTTCTCCGTCGCTGCCCCCTCCCTCTGGAACTCACTCCCCCATCCCATCAGAGACTGCACCGACCTCACCTCCCTCAAAGCACTCACAAAAACTCACCTCTTCAATCTGGCTTTTAATGTGTGATTGTTTTTGGATTATTTGACTTTAACTATATATTTATTTGTTGTTCCTTCCTTTTCTTTTCGCTTCACTATATATGTAAAGCGTCTTTGAGCACCTGTAAAAGCGCTAACAAATTAAATGTATTATTATTATTATTATTTGTGCTACTGGAGCAGCAAATATGCTCTGAAGCCACAACCGGAGTCCTCTGGAATGAGTCATTGCTTTATTTTGGCTGTGTTCGATGTTTACTAGGGCAAACCAAATCCATCCTCATGGTGGTCAACCTCACCTAATGATTTTCTCTTTATGTGAGATACAATTACAATCACCGTTGCAGGACATTATTGTGTCTTGTTGTTGAAAGTTTTTAGATTATATGCAACAACTACATCTACACACCGATCTCAACAAACAAATTGTATTTGTTTATCCGTGTACAGAACAAGATTATTTTGTATGTTCCTCTAATCTAAGGGCTGTTTTGTTGACTGTTGAAACTCTGTGACCACCCTGGTTAAACAAACGAATGAGGACCTGCAACTGTAACAGCTGAAAA
Organism: Pseudochaenichthys georgianus; assembly: GCF_902827115.2. Lineage (NCBI taxonomy): Eukaryota > Metazoa > Chordata > Actinopteri > Perciformes > Channichthyidae > Pseudochaenichthys > Pseudochaenichthys georgianus. The sequence goes on from NC_047508.1 coordinate 39,662,000, forward strand.
GTCAGACCGTCTACAGGAAAGGTCTATTTGGTGACTGTGCTCAGGTGCTGTACCGATTGGATGAGCTGGTCCAGGTCTTCCACCTCGAAGGTGTTGGGGTTCTGGTGGCTGAGGTGCTCAAACTGCTTCAGCAGAGACTGGTGGTCCATGGTCCGGCCTGCAAGGAGGGGAGAATGAACATTTTATTTAACCATAATAGACCCAGGGTGTTGAGCTTGGAGGTGGGATGAAACTCTTGGAGCAAAGAACCAGAACGCAGGAGAGCTTCAAACTCATGTCAGACACCGAAGACTTCAATTCCAGTTGGAGAATCCACAATAGCTAAGACACTGTAGTGACAGATCCTCTGCCCACACCATCTCTGTGGTTCTATCTCCTTTCAGCAACAGAAAGCTGGTCATCAAAACGTTCAATCAGTAAGACATAACCAGTTGGATTCTTGCAGAGAAGCCACAGTCAGATAAGCTAATCTTCTTACTCAGCTCATCTCCGTACACCATGCCATAGCCCCAAGGCCGTATGCCTGCTGGCTGTGAAGAGGGAGACACATGAACTGAAGCAGTATGGAGAACTAATAGAAGAAAACGATTTCAATATTTCTCTATGAGTAGGAACTTCAAATATGAAACGGATGTATAACTAATTTTAGACTTCAAAAAGAGATATTGTGTCATTGCAAACACTCTTTTCCTGACCTTTACACACACATTTTAAGCTCGAGTCGTTTTTCTGACACACAGCTGTACAAGCACTGGCTTTGTTTACTCATGTTTCAGCTCAAATGTCAACAAAAGTACAATGAGCAAAGGTTTTTTGTGTAAGTATGTGGGATGTAACTTCAGCTTGTGCTTCTCGTCTTAAAGTGTATTTAAACTAACTTCACAGAACTCAATACAAGTTACTGTTGGTATTACATCATGTTCCTCTTTCTAAGAGTTGCATCCTGTCTTCAATGTCTCTGAAGTTTATAGTATTACAACATTTGTTGAGAAACTTCAGAAAGCACAAGTTTGTAAGGTACACAGACTCACCGCTCCCTCCCTGAATGTCTTGTTTGACTTTGATGAGCATCCGCAGCCGGTTCATCTCCTCCCTCTTCAGCTCGTCCAGCTTCGTACGGAAATTGTGTTGGACAAAGTTCAGCTCTTTGGCAAGTTTGCCTTGCTGCAAGCAGAACATCACACACCACGATTCAATTACGAAATGTTCATGTCAACAGAGGGCTTGCAAAATAACAGCATGTCCAGTGAGTGTGCAAGACCTACCTTGATGTCATCCATGTTGGCATTTTTGAGCTTCTCTTTAAAGTGGGGGTCTTTCTCCAGGAACTCGATGACTTCCCTGAGGTAGCGGTCGTAGTGCAGCCCAGTCTCCTGAAGAAAAGCAGAGCACACATCAGCGGTTGTTGGTAGAGGACCAAAAGCTGTATTACCTTGTTTGTTAATATCTAACCGGACTACCGGCCATCATGGAAAACGCTTGTGTCAATTCACTCTTGCTAATGAGCGGTGGCTACGCTACTAATGGTCTTGTTTGTTTTGTGCATTTACTCTCAAACACACTGACAACCTTTAACCAAGAAGATAATCTGCTTTCCATGTGAAACCACCATCTTAGGCACTGTGAGCCTAAAGGTCTCCCTCCTTTAGGTGACTAAGGTGCCTTTTGTTTTGTTAGATGTAAGACCTGGATTTAAATGTGATATTGTGGTCCATCTGACTCACAGCTAGGGATTGGACATTATAGGATTGTACAGCTGATAAAACTCCCAATAACATCAGGACAGAGGATTTATTGATTGATACAGTCTGATTAAAAAAATAGATGAAAAAGCTCACAGAAAAAGGTCAGGCACAAAATATTGCTGTTCAATTTGTATCCTTTATTAATGCAAAGAGACCCTATGATTTATCATCATCAGATTCTTTTTTTAAAACACAATTCAATACACATATTGTTTCTCAACAACATGTAAAGTGAATTGATTCCAGTTGAAGTGCCATTTTTAGATTGTTATGCATATTTTGATGATTATTTGGAACAAGTCTTCTGTTCAATTATTATGGGCATGATCATTTTGAGAGGAAATGTTCATCTTGTCCCATGCATACTCACAGCGCTCTGTGGGGGATGCAGTTCCTGCACCGGAGGCTTTTCTTTGGACCGGTCCACATTGATGGGCACTGACTGGATACACAGCCACAAACTCAGCAGAACCAGCCCACAGTGGACCAGAGAGTTACCCCTCACCATCTGGTTAGGTACAAAATCAAGAAAATAAGAGTTAAAACTTCTTTTGAATCAAGGTTTTCATTTTAATAAATAAAGTATGGACATCTTACGGTGACTTGTATTCTTGTATTTTATAGCCTACCTATATCAGCTTTATTTTATTGATATTATCTTCACTGTTTTTGTATGTATTTAAATCTAAATGTATAATGTGTTCCTGGTCCCTTACTTTATGCTTTAATGTTTTTTAAGCCATATAAATAGCTTGCCATGCTTTATTTGGTTAAATCATATTTTTTTTATGTTACATGAATGAGCTTTTGAAATTGTATGAGACATTTTCTGAGGCTCAAATGTCTTACAAGTACAGAGCAATCATGTGCTTAATCCTTACAAAAGAAAATAGCCCGAGTTTCTCAAATTTCTCTGTAAACAATACAGGATTATGCAAATTAGCCATAATCTCAAAAGCTACAAAGCAGAGGACTGTGCAACACACGTGTTTAGTGGATAAAGGCACAGCAAGCTTACTTTAAACAAGTGTTCTACCATAACCTTATTAATTGGAAAAACAACTCACATTTCAGGCAAAACAAACAAGCTAACCGTTTCATTCAGAAAACAGTATGTCTGTGGAAGATGCATTGCTAGTTAATTCATTATCCTATGGCTGTCGAAAGCTACAAATAAGCCTCAGTAAATGTAGTTAATGTCAATTATAAATAAAAACACAAGACACTTACTTCGAGCTCTTCTTTTTCACTCTTTACCGCGTTTCTATCGTTTAGTTTCCAGCTTCACTGGAGCTTGTTTACAGATGTCATCCACCACCGAGCTTTCCGATGCTACAACCTACAGGGGAAAAAAAGGTTACGTTCACCATGGCAACGCCCCGCCTTCATGTTCCTGATTGGTCCAAACAAGTACACTTTGTTTGTAAAACAGTCGCGTTGAGAACTGATTGGGCGTTTGACCTGTCAATCAAAGTGTCTCTCAAACTGACAACCCGTGGTTTAAGGTGCGTTGAGCCAAACTGTACGTGGCGTTCAGACAGGGCGGAGTTAATGCTTGATGTAAGAAACATCCATATTTTGAAACTGGATTACTGATAGTTAATTATGTGTTGATGTCTGGTTTGTACATATACAGGCTATGGTTTGTACACGACAGCATAAATGTTCAGTATAAAATTAAACTGAGATAAATTATTACTAAGAGGATTAAACTATAGCCTATCTTAAAGTTTACACAATTTGTATCAAGCAGCTTTATGTATGATTCATTCAATAAGACACCAAAATTGTTTATGAAATTGTCCTTGTTTATTTTATTTAATACAGACATGTAAACATGAATTATAAATATAACTTCAGAAAACGTGAAAGAAAAACCCCCAAGAAACATCGATGTAAAAATAAGGACTAGCAACAGCAACAAAATACGATACTTAGTATACTCCCCAAACTATACTTAAGTAGAGTGCTTGAATAAGCTACTATGTATTATAGTATTTTTGTAAAATATTTAATAAATTGTGCTATTATCATGTCACTCAAACACAAGCATAAGGTTGTGTTTACTAAAAATAAACATACTATATTGTTATATATTTAAGATTTTACCTATGCACTCCGACTTATGCACTCCGACGTAAGACTTTGAATGAAGGACTGTTACTTGAACCAGCATATTTAAAAACGTTGGTATTACTTATTTTACTTAACCTGTTGTGCATCACTATGGATTTTTTTAAATTAATCGATTATCTTTGCATGTGCAATTGTGCATATATAGCATACATCGTGTCAAGGGTGTGTGGGTTTAAACATAAATAAATGTGGAAGTGAAAACTCAGATTTTCAAAATGAGAAAAAAGGGTGATGAAACATTTCTCAGTTCTTCTTCCATCACTAGTAGTGTTTTAATGTTGCAATACTACATAAAACATGCTGAACTTGTCCTGACCTTTTCTGTGTATCCCTACAGAATTCACAAAATTAAGTATATTTCGACACTGACTTCTTTATTCCACACGGTGGCATTGCTTTCCCATTTAACGTTGAGTAAAGGCACCAGCAATTCAACCAAAACTCCATACAACCACCTCAACAGGAACTGACGTCTCCTCAGTGCAAGTGGATGGAAAAAATGCAGCTGCAGGAAAAATGGCTCCAAACACCGCACCGCTAAAAGGTGAGAAATTGACGTTTGTACAGTAAATGTAATGCGTGTTAAAGTTGTATCTTGTAGTTGCTTTAAATCGGTGGTTAAGGCTCCTTAGCATCTGTCCGTTTCCCGTGTGACAAACTCTGCATTTCCTCCTTGTTGTGGGCACTTGGCTGGACCACAGCAGTTGCCTTGGTACTTTTAAATTATAAATCAGTGTCTGTTAAAGTATGGAGCAGGCATGTAATGTATTATTGTTACGTTGCTGAATTTAGTTTGTCTTTACGTTTCTGTGAACAATGCGTGTTTTATGTGTACGGTTTTGTTGGGGTAAGCGGCTAACTTAGCATTCAACAAAGTTAAAGTTCCAACCATGGATGTATAAAGACAACTGCACACAGCGTTGGGAGGCGGGACCCCGTCCATTCCTATGGAAGTTACCCGGTGACGCATGAAGCCAAAATTGCCTGAGCCAAAGTACCCGTATGTGGACCCATAGAGCATGCGCAGTAGAGTTTTCATTAAGCCTCGCCTCCGATCTGCTCTCTGCTCAGTCAAATTAATGGAGGGGGAAAATAACTCTGGTTTCATCTTAGCGCATTTAAAAACTTTTAGAAACTACTGATTCAAATAACGGCAATATAAATGTTCATACTGGGTAGTTTATTTAGTTAAAAAAAAAGTATCCGCTGATTTATAGACTTCTCTTTCCCAATGTAAGTCAATGGGAAAAAAGTATTTTGGGGCCCAATGACATCACGGAAGTTGTAGTACTGCTGTTTGGCCACTACGACAATTTGCTTCAACGGCCGGCACACTTCCTGGGGTTCTAACCGCTATCAAAAGTATCAATAGGTGGCATTTGATCGGGATAGTCAAGTTGTTTAGCTTCATGACTTTCTTGTTAGCTGTTTAAAGTAGCTAGCATCTCATAGTCAGTACAATTTAGGTGCTATTTTAAGATGTTAAGCGTTGAAGGGGGAGAAAAACAAGCGTTTGAAGACGTATTGACGTTCCTCGACGAATCATTTGTCAGGTGAGCATCAATCGACAGGTCAGTTAGCTAGCCGAGTTAGAGGGATACACATGGTTATACAGCGGTGGAAGCAGTACTCAGATAATTTAACTTAAGGATAAGTAGCAATACTAGTGCAAAAATACTCACTTACAATTAAAAGTCCTGCATTCAAAATGTTACAAAAATAAAAGTAAAAAAGTATAAGCATTAAATAATACTTTAAGTACCCGAAGTACTCGTCAAGCAAAATGTCAATTAGAAACACCAGATGTTTCTAATTATCTGTGCATTTGTGCTTCAATTTTGCATTTGGTAAAATTGGGGTTTATTTTAATTACTTTATACACAAATATATTGCTTGACTAATAACATATTATTAAAGTGTGAATTTGAATCGTGTATTAATTGCCTAAATCTGCAACAAGTAACTAGTAACTCAATCTTTAAAAAGTGCAACATTTGCCTACAAAATGTAATGGAGTAAAAGTATAAATTGGCATCATGTGAAAACACTAAAGTATAGTAGGCTACATGTTCCTCAATTTTTTACTTGTACAGTACTTGAGTAAATGTACTTAGTAACATTAGCCTACTAGTTATATAGCATATTTGGTTGTATACAAGTATTTTAAAGACTTAGAAATACTCTTGTACAGTAAGTTGATTGCTTTGTAGTGTGACGTGTGAAAAGACAACTATCACATTTCTGACGAATGATTTTGTATTGAATGTCTTCCCAAATGTGATTACACAATACCCCTCTGCTAACTGTCAACACTTGGGATCAGATGAAACACTGACTCATTCAAGTGAATATTTAGATTTTTGCTGGGTAGTTTCATCCATAATAATACATCATAATTGATTTGATGATACGATTATTCAATTGCAAAGTAACCAAAGTTATCATACAAAGCTTGTGAAAAACATAAGTTATAACAAAAATATTGAAAAGCTTAAACATTGGCCTCAAAAATGTAGTGTAGTATTAAGTAATGTGAAATATAAATAATCAAGTACCTGCAGACTTACACAAATACAGTACTTAAAGGTGGGTCGGTAATTTTGGAGAAATCTGCTCGAGTGCGCTAGAATATGAAAATACACAACCGGAAAAAATCTGCCACTTCCTCACAGAGCCCCTCCTCCAACACACACGAACGCGCACATGACCAATGAGGGCACGAGATAAGTGTGTGGGCACAGATGGAAGGCTGACAGGCAGGTAGGCCATCCAGTTACTTTTGCCGGGCCGGCTCAGATGATTGGTCGTGCTTTTTACAGCGCCGCGGTTTCTGCAGATGACATATTTTGTATGTATTTATTGTCAAAGCATTTAATATATGCATTGCTATCGGGATGTTAAGAGCATTCCATGGAATATAACAAAAAGTGTTTCTGAAGTGTATTACCTACCCCACCTTTAAGTCAGTGTTGTTTACAGTTCTTACAGTATCAAAGAGACACTTTTCATGGAAGTGTTGTTACTTTGCATGGATTTGTAAATACAGTTGTCAGAATAAGCCACAGCTGGCCAAGTCAACAACATTTGGGATTTCACTCCGCAGTGCCCCTTCAGGTTTTGTTTCTTTTTATAGACTTAATGTTTTGCAAAGTCAAGCCTCAGCATTACACAAGCCAGTGCAGGAAAAAAAAGTTTTAGTATATTGTTAACCTTTCTAACAACCACTGGTGGTATCTTACACACGTATAAACTCGACCTGGTTACTTATTTTCACTTTTAAAGATGTTGTCTGTACTTTGAGCTGTTGTGTAGTGTTTCTGCTAACATCTGCACATTTGCTCAGCTCTTGGAAAGAAAAACTCTTACTCTGTCCTATAAGGTCAAGTTAGGTCCACCGTTGTTTAAGTCTGTCTTGAAAAATAAAAGCCATGTTTGCTCTGAGTGAGACTCCTGTCATTAAGAGATCCACTCCAAATTTAACAATCTTCTTTTTGTGACAAAATGTTTTCCACAGTTTATCTGAAGCAGTCAGAATGAGAGGTGTCTATGGTACATAAAACAACCTTTTCTTTCCTTGAGTTACAAAAGGAAGGATTTTAAACTAAAACGACTATAACTTTGGAAGGTATCCACCAGGGATGAGAACGATTATTCGAAATTATTCGAATGAGAATATGAGTTATATTTTTTATTGTAATTCTTTTTTTTTTATGTGTGGGGAGTCTAAGTTGATTACATATGATCAAATGGAATAATTACATGTATACGACAGTGCCATAGCTAAGTGTGTTAGGTCTAAAGGTGTGTTTTGCTCCGCTCACCGGTCCCTCACAGCGGGCAGAGCTGCAGGTGCTGATCTCTCTCTCTCTCTCTCGCCCGGTTCAGACTTCACTCGCGTTTATGTCCAAATCCATCAGATCTATCTAGTTCTAGCTAATGATGTGGTTGCTGCCCCTCCCTACACGCAGATCACGCAGACTCAAACCTCATCTTATGCCCAAATTCCAGCTGAGCGTGTCTTCTCTACCTGATTGTGAATCGCCTCCGCACCCGCCTCTCCCCTGAGTAGACATGCTCATATTCTTAAACAAGAATGAGTATTGAAGAGCTGCATTCTGTGCATAGGCCCTGTTATAGGTTGTTGATCTCTGTTGTCACGGGTTACGGTACCCTAACCCGTTATGTTGTTCGTGTATGATTCCTCTTTCATTTAAAAACCAAGTTATGTTTTAAGCATGAAAGCTGTAGGCCTATAGCTGTCAACTGTTCAAACTGTGATCACCAGTTCAATACATTTTACAAATTCGACTTGGTTTCTATACTTATTATTATTTAATTTTTTCGTAAAGATTTTTCCCAATTTTTTTTTTTTATAGGATATGTACATTTCGGTTAATCGGTTAACCGTTTTTTTGGGGGTCGAATATTTGCATATACATTTGCTTTCAAATTCCCATCCCTAGTATCCATCTGATATGGCTTTGAATAAGATGCACTGGATTTTATTTTTTGCACAGTTTGAAGGATGGTAGATTTTTTTTTTCATTTATCACTTACATTGAAAATGTTTTAAAATCAAATCTCTCAAGACTCTGGATGAAAAAGTGGAGTGACAACAATAACCAGGATAACCTGTTGCAATTATTATTTGGCCATCTAACTGCTGTTTTAAAAATAGATTTGGCACTTTTGTAACCTATTCTTTAATTTCTTATAGCTGTAGAAATTGCAGAGTTTCATGAGATACAAAATATGCCCACATTTTGGCTAGATATCATGCTCAAATATATAGAGTCTTTACATCTGATGGACTGATGTGTTAGAATATACAGTATCGGCTTAAACGTCAGTAAGCATTATCGTAAATCTTGAACAAGCTGATAAACATGATGTTGTCCTGTCAGACCAAGCGATGAAGACGCTCTTGTCTAAATCTACCTAATGGCCAAATTAAAGTAAGCAGTGGGTGTTTCTCAATGTTGAGGAGGCTTGCTTGGTAGCACATGTACCTCCGAGTTAGTTCCTTAAGAAGCGAGGCAAGAATACCTCCTAGCCGAAGAGTGGAACAGGCGAGCAGGTGTGCGTCATATGAGAGGCCCCGCCTTACATTTGACGCCAAAGATTTTGGAAATTGGTCCGTGCGCAAAGCATTGTGGGGATTTTAAGACCGCGGAGTCTACACATGTGCAGCCTCGAAATTTCCCGCATCGAAGTACGCCGGCCTCGGTAGAATTCCAAGTATCCTAGACATTGGAACAGTCCTTCGGTGGGACTCGATGACATAGTGTCCTTGAAATAGTGGCTCTGGAGCAGCCTTCCTCGACATTGAGAAACACCCAGGATGTCAAAAGCTTAAAATAATGGTGGTGCTCAAACAGTACCCGGACTCTTCCATCCTTCACCATGGTGCCGTGTGCTTTTCTCCACAAGTGGGGCTTTCCTCCATTCAATGTCTCCTTTTGCCATATATGGACTCTAAGCATGTGGTTATCTTGAGTCAGGATCGTCTGTGTTTAGCCAAAGGTTTGGTCGTTTAAGTGTAGCTCAATGGATTAGCATGGTATAGCATTGTATGGAATTGTTATTGGATTGATCTGCCCAGCATTTGCAACACTTCTCAAAAAATCAGGACCAATGGTAATGAACTTTAATCACAAGTGCAATTGATTCAGTGTTTACATACAGAGTCAGCATGTAGCGGCTGATTAGTGTCTGTCATAGTGTGTTAACTGGACACTTGGCAGCATGGGAGTTTGACCTTTTTGTTATTGAACAGTTACTTTAACATCTAAGCTCCAGTCTGTCGGAGCATGCATTCTAACTGTGGGCAAAATCAATAATATATATATATATATATATATATATATATATATATACGGATGATCTACTTTGGTCATAGCATTTCTGCACATAGTTAAGCCATCAGTGACAGCCGGCGCCAAAAGACGATGACCTCTCTTTTGATGCATTTTAATGTCCCTAAACTGTGTTCTTGGCAAAGTTGGCAACACCCTCTTCTAGTCCAATGCTTAATGAGTGCAGCCACATTGTCGCTGCCCGCTGGTGTTAGCACAGCTGATAAGACAATCTTGGGGCCATGGTGCTAACATAATGCTAACAGAGCGAGAGAAGGCCAAAAGGAGGAGAGTGAGAGACCCGTTGTGCTGCTTAGCATGCCAAATTCCTCAGCTGCACAATAGTGCTAGGCTAGCCTGAGCCCCAGCCTGCTCTCTCCACCACAATGGGAGGGGAAGCTCAGGAGAGGCTGGTGACGCCTGGGGAGGAAAGAAACTCACTCAACCCTGGGACTGTGATGGGGCCGATGAATGGTCGCTTTGAGAAGGCGCTGTGTCATTTTGGGACCACAAGACACTCTGCAGCAATGTTTCCCTCACTTTATAGACGTAGTGGGCTGATGTAGGCTAACCATAACTATTTAGGATGATCAAGAATGGAAGATGCCCTTTTTTGGGATTAAGTCTGGGGTTTTGAGGGTTGTTCAGAAAAACATGTTTCATGACATCAACTTGAGATCTGACGGTGAGATTTGACGGTGAGATCTGACGGTGAGATCTGACGGTGAGATCTGACGGTGAGATCTGAAAATGTAACAATGAATTGCTAGACGCTTTCCTGCACAGAAGTTACTTTCCGATAAATGGTGTGAGTCACATGTCAACTGGTGTTATAAATCACTTTGCACAATTCCTTTTATGCTATGTGGTCAGTATACGGATACTTTGTTAAACCATTGCGCTGTGACTAGGGCTGCAACAAACGACTAATTTGATAATCGATTAATCTATCGATTAATGAAACGATTATTCGGACCGTTAAGGTTTTAACTGTACTACTACTTATATCGATACTGCTTATCGATCCGGTCCTTTTAACGATAGTATTAACGGTTATTTTGACAAGAAATAAGGTAAACTAACTAAACAAATTGTGAACAAAACTAACATCGCTTTTTATTTTTAATTAAATGCATAATATTTCACATCAAAAGAAACGACAATGCTTTAACAAATCGTATTAAATAATCTGATGACAGAACTGTAAACAGAATAGCTGAAACTTTAACAAAATAAATAACTCAGTTACCTCTAATCATTAACCCATGTTTTTATAACTGAGTTAACTGTGTGTTGCTGCTAGCATACAGAACACCTGACGGGGAAACGTTACTTGTGGATGGGGCTACAGAGCTGCTAGAAAGACAGTCCAACCCGGTGCATTCCTCCGTCTGGATGTGGAGCGCTTTTGCTAAATGTGTAGACAAATTGCTCGTGTTACCGCCCTTACATGATAAACTGTTATTGCACTTTTGGTAACGAGTATTGTGCCCATCGAGACGGCTAAAGTTTAACCACACCTCGGAGCGCGTTCTCTCCGCCATCTCCTCCGTGTGTGTGTGTTGCTGCATGTAGCGGCTGCGTGTGTGTGTGTAAACTGCCCCGCCCCCTCGCAAGCAGGCGGGGGGAGATCTCTCGTCTGTATTGGGAAGATCGAAAATACATTATAGACGCATTTTGTAGTCATTTTGCATATTAGAAACGGAGTTGGCGACACTAAGACTGCGATATAATGTTTATGTAGCAATAATACATATGACATATGTTTTAAATGTCTCCTGTACCGATAAAAAAGAGCGATAACATTGGAGCTTAACGGGGTGTAGAACACATGTGATGACGTCACCAACGAATCGACGACTGAATTAGTTGCCAACTAATTTGGTAATCGATTAAGTCGATTAGTTGTTGCACCCCTAGCTGTGACCCCTACATTGTCAAGGTGAACATCGTAGAAGCACACTGATGGAGGAAAGCTTGTTGTGAGTGATCTGATCAATTTAAATGTAACGAACATGCCCGTTAAGTGACCTAATTGATACCCTTGACTTCAAAACAAGCGCAAGTAATTATTGGCTTTGCATTGTGACAAAATCAATAAGCAATCAGAGTCTGCTTACAGCAACAAGGCAAAGGGAAAACTTCAATAAAGCCGTGCCAGTTAACAAATCATACAGAATAAACAATATTTGATCTAGATTCTGTCGACATCCTGTTATACAAATATTACCTTGACTGGCAATTATAATTAGATATACTTATATTTCTGGTGTGATTTGATAGTCTATTCCGAAATGATACAATCTGCCATAATTCAAATGTTGTTGTTTTTCTTTTCTTAGGTGTTTAAAATTTTGCTGCGCAGCCCTTTGAGCCACACTGACGTAAAAGCTGTCACTCATGGCACCCTGCAGTTGACAGAATGGCCCAGATATCAAGTGGCAATGGGTTCAAGGTGGATGCCCCCAAGTCAAAGGGGGTTGTGGGTAAAGAGGAAGCCCTGCGCATGGAGGAAGAGGCTTTAGCGAAATTGCAAAGGGATAAGAGACCCACTCTTCCAGTTTCAATATCCTCATCTTCCTCTGCAGCATCTTCCTCGAAACCAAAACCTTTTAACTCCACCACTACTGCTCCTCGTCCTTCACCCGGAAATAATAGACCTGAGAAGGACCTCATCGTCTTCCCAGAGGCCAAGAAGAAGCCACAACGGGATACGTTCAGGGATATTGATGTGGAAAAGCTGACCAATGAGGAACTTGAAAAGCTCCTCCTGGATGATAACTTTGGGGTGAACAGCAAAGTGTCTCGCCCCTCTTCACTTCTGGGGTTTAACCTCAGTGCGTCGTACCCTGGAGGCCATGCCTGCCCCTCCTCTCCCTTCCAGAGCAACCAGTGGACACCTGTTCTGTCCACCCCGTCTAACTCCATTGTGTCCACTCCCACCCATCAGCCTCCCCCGATGTTCCCCTCCGCTCCGTTCCCCAAACCCGGCACATTTCAGAACGGCTTCACTCCAACCATGTCGCCCTTCATGACGATGTCGGCGCAGCAGCCATCCTTCATGACCTTCACTCCCATCCTGCCCGCTGCTGCCATGATCTTCCATCAGCCAGCAGTGGACCCTGCTGGGATGGCCAAACTGTTGGACAAGATTGCCAGCACCTCAGAATACTTGAAGAACGGCAAATCGGCCATCACTGAACTGGATTCCTCGATAGCGCGCGCGGCTTCTCTGGCTCCTAACCCGCCTCCCCAGCAGCCAGCGGCGGTGGAATCTTCTAGCATCAGCCGCTTTGACTGGCTGGATTTAGACCCACTTACAAAGCGTAAAGCTGAGAATGACGAAGCATCAGCGGCCGATGCACAGACAGTACAGACAGTGGCAGGGGACCCTTGGGATGCAGTGCTTGAGACTGAAGGGAACACTAGCAGCAGCAGCAGCCCCCCGCCGGAGGAGAAGGCATCGCTGACGGTCCGCTCACAATCCAGGAGAGCTTCAACGGGAGCGGCCGTCACCAGGAGTCACTCGCTCAACATCCCGGGGACTTCCTCCCTGCACAAACCAAACCATCAGGTAGGATCACAGTAAATGTAAATGTTTGAAAATTAAAATCTGTAAATATTTCTAAAGGCCTTTTCACTTTACACATATGACTTGTCATATCAGAAAAAGCAATACACATGAAAGGCTCGGAAAAACAATTGCCGATCTAACTTTTAATATGTAAAAAAATATGTCTCCAAAGCTATTTGTAATTGTATTTCTGCTTACATGTCTTGTTGTGCTCTACTTACTGGTTTGTAGTGGGCAGGGATGTCACATTACACGAGCAGCATTTCAAAGAAAATGTAATTACTATTATGGGGGTTGTTTCCTGATGTTGTCAGACCACTGTGAATCAGTCTGATCAAACAACTGAACACGTGATAAAGCAGATTAGGGTTTTTTAAGTGTTAAACTAGTGTTCAGAAGCTTTAATGAAAGCTGCACTGCATTGATGTGTACTAGTCCCAGGACTCTGGTACTATGGATGCTGACTCAAAGGCATGGTCTACAGGGAGACTAAATTGAAACGGAGCCATGAATAATGTTATTACCTGCACCTGTGTCCTGTTCTGTATTATATTTCTCACACACATATTTACACCATATGGTTTCCCTTTTCAGTTAGTATTGGCCACTAAACCAGGGGACTAACTACCTTGCCGGTGTCACACATTTATCACCCCCAACATATTTACTATCCACCATCAATTTTAACTTGTCCAGCGTCACCATGAAATATCTATTTACTACCAATAATATTTCCTGGCACTTTATTGATAAGATTAGATAAGACAGACCTTTATTGATCCCAGCAGGAAAACTCAGGTTGACAGAATTATGCGCAGCAGAATACATTACTCAATATACCACAAACTCTTTCTAAATAGGCGAGTAAGGGTAAAGTTAAGTCAAAACAAATGATGGTGGATTTCCTCATCCACCCCAAAACAGTAACGCCCATCAAAGTCTTATAACTGCATGTACTGTAGTGCTCATCCATTCAAGCTTCCTTCTGCTCCTTGTAATTAGCATTTCTCTACGGTTGGCTACCCAACGTATCACCCTGCAATTTCCCCCTACCGCATTTTGTGATTAATTTCGCAATGCACGACATTTGTGATCTGATTTCTTGTGATGAATATTTAGAGCAATCATTTGGGACAGTGCTGTGGGCAAGTGGCATTGGATATTGTTGCCTCTAAATCTCTTTTACCCCCTAAAACGAAACAACCATCTGTCATGTGGCTGGCAGCTCGGAGTTGAAACTGTGTTTTAGTCAGCAGTACAACCATCCCGAGGTCGACCATACAAACATTAATTTGTCACCATGTTTATTTATCTGTAATCATTATAAGAGTGTCGGATTAACAAGAAGCTGCCTTGAGTAAAATATGTGATGTGCTGCTTTAGAAGTACTTTTCAGACGGAAAGCACCGGAAGTCTGAAGTCATAAGCTGCAGAACAAGATAACAACTAATCTGGGTTGTTAAGATATTGGTCAAACACTCAACAATAGTACTTTTTTATCTGGACCGGCTAATCTATTGGACATTGTGTCCATTTTCTTTCCTTTTTTGCAAACGTCAAGTCGCCCACTTCCTGCTCATTGTATTTCTGTGTCACAGTGACAATTGGTCTCTGTGGTACATTTCTCTCAACAGGGTGATAATTATTAACCTTACAAGGCTGCTACTTCCCAAATTCCTCATGGTTGTGAAAAACCAGGCTATTGAGACAATCCTGAGACGGGGTTTGTAAAAGATTAGTGGACAGAACGGTCAGAAATGTTAATGAACTTTGTGAAACGGGGACCAGCGAGGGCCGTTTTAATGTACTTATTCAGTAGATCTTTCAAGTCCATGTGTAGGACTGTACAGACATTGACTCATCAAAGGCATGCTGTCCAGCCTGTACACCCAGCGGTGTCTTCCATGTTGAGGAATGTCTCATTTCCCATTGAAAGGAAAAGGATGAATCATTGTTTATTTACTCCTTCCTATGTATCACATCTATGTTTTTACGTCAGCCTTTTTTTACACTCTTACTGTTTCTATCTGGATCTGGATTATCTACATCCAGTCTGCCTGCAATCGTAATGTATGTGAGGTTGGGATGGTATGTGTGTTGGCATGGTATGTGTGTTGGCTTGCTCCTCTTGTTCCATCTGCTTCCCTGGCAGTTAGCGCCCATGTTGTAATAAACAGGAACAAGCCCGTGCAGCTCCCTTCGCCCCACAGCAGCACCAGAATGACATGAGGAATCGCCCTCATGAGTTACGGGGCCAACTCCTCTCTCATGTATACCCCAGGGAGAGAGATGATGTATTTCCACAACATTTTGATACCGGGGGCATGAAGTGCTTTGAGGAACTTTGACTCCATCCTGTAATGAGTGTGACTATGACTATCTGCTTTACAACTTGGTAGTTCCTGTTGTTTGTGTGTTGACGGTTCTCAATAGCTTGGAAATGTGAATACAGTAGCTTTAATACGGCAATAAAAGCTCCAGCAGCAGAGAACAACCAGAAGACAATAAGGCTGAGTACAGGAACATTAGAACAGGAACATAGGCTGCATCTCACTTCGGTTAAATTGATTCCTTGCGTTTCTCACTTGCGTTGTTTCCCTGCGTCTAGTCCCTTCCTCCAGGGAAGCACGGAGAGACGCAAGGAAACCACGAGAAGCAGGGAAATGAGTTTTAAGAGCAATGGGACGTCCTTTCCTCCGGAGCGTCACGTGAAGCGACGGCCGTTTGTGATCACGCCGCACAGCTGATCGTCTGACGGCAGCTCTGTCCCCGTTGTTTTCACACACACACCCCCGCCACACATTTACCAACATAAACATTTGTATCATCTGTTGTGGACCCAAATACATTAAATAAAATAAGAAGAACTCATTCTCAAAAAAGATAAACGCCATTCTTAAGATGTATAAATGCAAAATAGTTAATAGTGATTAGAGTACACAATATAAATAAAAGAATTGAGAGCAAGAACAATATATGCTATCAAAACCCAGTTGGATTAACATTCATTGGATTGCACACTTTGTTTGTTTGTGTGGATATGTAGCACATTAACATTTTAATAGCACTTAATGACTGACTGAATGGAAATGACAATAAATGTAAAACGAAAAAAACGATCATGAAAATGTTTCCAATAAATGAATAAAAGGATTTTTGACCACTTTGTTGTTCAGATATATCACATATTTGTAACTAAATGAAACATTAATTGAAACAAAACACGGTATAAACTGAGGAGTGAGTCCCGTGAGGTTCATGTGTTTTCTTCACTCCGCTGGGAAACGGCTCTCATGTCAAGAAGCATCAGATCAGTGCATGCGCTGCATCGTCCAATCAGTGAGCGATACACAGTAAGGGGGCGGGGCAAGTGTCTGAGGAAAAATAGCCGAAGTGAGACGCAGCCTTAGACTTCAAACCACAGGAACTTTAATACCAGGAGCTACTAGACCACATAAGGCTGTTAAAAGGTGCTTTGTGCCTGCATGGACCACACATATTGAGCCCGCCGTTTACAGTGATGATGAAGCTTTGTGAGGGCAGAATCTTGTCGATGATTGGCCTTCAAGAAAGACTATTATCTCAGTCCCCTGAGAATACGCATTTGCCCGCTTCCCTTAAAGGTCAAACCACTGTTTTGCATGGTTCAGCCTACGCATTTACATTGCTGCAAAGACATTTCAAAGCATGTGGTTATTTTGTTTTAGACTGTCGAGCAGTTTCATCATTTCAGACGGCCGCCGGTTTCAATTCCTTATATTATGGAATTAAATACATTTTGAAACTTGCTTGAGGTAGTTCAACCTTCTGTTTTAAAAATACCCTGTTTTATATTGTGAAAGTGAGTCTATAAATGTTTTGCAGTATTGTTAAAAAACGTAGACTCATTAGAGAAGTCTATTAAGAGTTGTGGTGCATTAATACATCCGACTGTTGGAGAGAGAGTTACCACAGAGCATGACATACTCCGTCTGTGTAAGGAAATGAAAGGCAAAGTACACAAAGTAGTCATAGATGTTCTCAGTCTGACTTGTTGACTGGAACTTGCTTTAAATGTGTTAAGTGTTGTAAAACTGCTATTGTATCTAAAACAGCTGATTGTAGGAACTACTTTATGACACCAACTTCCCACCAATTAGTGTCAGTAATGAAACTGTGTTTTTACAACAAATCAAAGTCACTCTTCTGTGTTGGCTGATCTGTTGGAGACACTGGTGTTGAGTTACAGGACAGATCCAGACATTGGACACGCTCTGAAAGCTCAATGAAATGATCCACTGCTATAACATGGTCACATGTTAAACCTAAAGACGTGTCATCCATAGACAAACATAGCTTTGCATGTGACCTACCAGAGGAGGATGTGATGCTTATCTTGAAGGTCATCTTTGTATTCTGTGCTTCTACTGTTTACATGCTTTAATGATTAAAAAGTGCTTTATTTATTCTCATACTCATTGGTAAGTTGGCCAGCACCGTTGTGATTGGTCAACCGCTTGGAGATGTCCCGCTCCTTAACTTATCACGTACAATGTGTTGGAGCACTTGCCAATAGAAGTGTATGGGTGTTTCTCAATGTCGAGGAAGGCTGCTCCAGAGCCACTATTTCAAGCATACTACGCCATCGAGTCCCGCCGAAGGACTGTTCCAATGTCCAGCATACTTGGAATTCTAGCGAGGCCGGCGTACTTCAGAGCGAGAAATGTCGAGGCTGCACATGTGTAGACTCCGCGGTCTTAAAATCCCCACAATGCTTTGCGCACGGACCAATTTCCCAAAATCTGTGGCGGAAAATGTAAGGCGGGGCCTCTCATATGACGCACACTTGCTCGCCTGTTCCACTCTTCGTTTTCCGAATGCCAGGAAGGATTCTTGCCTCGCTTCTGAAGGAAGTGACTCGGAAGACATGTGCTACCAAGCAAGCGTACTCGACATTGAGAAACACCCCATGTGTTACATATGTCGCATTTCCATTGCAGCGCATAGCACGGTTTAAGTGGCCCGTTTTTTGTTGCGTTTCCACTTGGGGTAGTTCTGGCTAACGGGTACTCTTTCACAGTTTTTCTGGCCCTCCAAAATCGTGGTTCTTTCCGGGCCAACAACCGGGCTGAGTATGCTAAACTAGTGACGTGAGTGCTACAACTACAACAAGATGAACATATTTGACCGTGATTTAATTGTAATACACGTTTCAAAATGATGCCGAAGTAACAACATACTGATACCAGTTAGTAAAAACCATGAATTAATGCTTTGACAAGTCTGCAGACAGACGGCAGGCGAAACACCTTTTTTAAATGTGTTTTCTGAATGGAGATCGGCTAAGCTAACGTTATATATGCTCCGACCGTCCACACTCACAGCAACAGCCTACAGACATAAATAAACCAGCGACTGTATTCGCCATGACACAGACAGTCTGTGGTTTGAACTTGTTTAACTTTTGTCTAGTTTCTGAGCTCTGAGTGCTAACGGCTAACGGCTGATGTTTGGTTTTGTGGTTCTCATTGAAGATGACGTCACGGCTCCGCCTACACTGCGTTACTATAGTTACTGCCCCAGCTACTAAACTGTAATGGAAACGCAGCAATAGTGATGTCACGGAAGTAAAAAAAAAGGAGTCCAATCGAGGCGTTTCAGGCAGGGGGGAATGCACAAATGCGCCAAAATCTATACTCTACAGCAGGGGTGCCCAACCAGTCGATCGCGGGGAGATTCCCAGTCGATCGCGAAATGTGTCTAAAAATAAAACAACAATATTCTGTTTTATCGTTAATGTCCTATAACATAATCTTCCTGTGCCAGAATAATGCACTTGAAAGCTTTGTGATTGGCCGGCGTGACCCCATGCGTCGGGGCGTGGCTGGAGGGCAGTGCACTAGTTTGCTGACGTTGTCCGTGTCTACAGGAGTGACAGTCCGCACACACACAAGACCGCAATTATGGCAGAAGCAAAAAAGCCTAAAATATATAATTTTCACTCCGAGTGGGAGGATGATTATTTTAGTATCTATTCCAATTCAAAGTCCATCTGTCTCATCTGCAATGCGAGCGTGGCTTTATCGAAGAAGGGTAATTTAGGAGCGGCATTTCAAAACAGTGCACAAACGCTACGAGACGGAATTCCCTCCTAATTCTGCCCTACGCTCCAAAAGGGGAGGGGCCTGAGAGGACAGCTAAATGCACAGCAGTCCATTTCCACCAGGCCCAACAACAAGAGCAAGGCTGCTACCAGAGCATCTTATCGTGTCAGTCACGTTCTTGCGAAACACATGAAGTCTTTCAAAGACGGCGAAGTTGTGAAAGAAGCATTCCTGGAGGCTGCAACGCGCTTTTGGGGGACAGTAAAAATAACAGTAGCATTTCAACAGGTTTTTGATTTAATAAAAACTTAAGTTAGATACCGTTATTAATCAGCTGTAAGTTTTAGTTTGTTTGAACTTAGTCATTATAATTATTGTACAAAATGGTATAAGAATGCAAACTTAAATTGATTATAGTCTATTCAGGTTAAGAAGCTAGTGTTGCTAGCATCCTATTTTAAAGGCATTTCTTTTTATACGCAGATTCCTGTGTAGCTTCAGATCTGAGTTGTCTTATTATTAAGCCTAATTTATACTTTTGTAGCAACACTATTTTGATATAATGGCAAAGAAAGGGTTCAGTCTTTTCTTTTTTCCCTGTCATATGTGGCAGCACTGTTCAATGTTTCCTGAAAACATTACCCACTGTAGTGACGTGTGAATAAACTCCAACTCTGTATCAACAACACTGTTGTGTAACTTCAGTTAAATACTTGTATGTGTGTAGATTAGAAAGACGTAAGATAAAGGATCTGCAGTATTTTATGAAGTATTAATCGTACCAAGGTCAGTTTTATACAAGTAGTGTGTATTTACCTGGTAGTAGGCTGTCAGTAATGGCTACGCCTCTCTATTTGGACTGGTAGATCTCGGCAGACTGGCAACTTTAAAAATAGCTCTCGGTTAAAAAAAGGTTGGGCACCCCTGCTCTACAGGAAAGAGAAAACCCCAAGAGCATAATAAGGATTTATAATATCATGTAGTAAAAGCCAATTCTCTTGTGTTTCACAGAAAAGTAGATCTTAACCTGACCAGCTGTTTTCACCTGGCATGTTTTTGCCCTGTTGTTGCACTCGGTATATTTACCATTGTTCCGGAGATGATGAGTGTTTGGATGGTAGTAATAAGCCCACGTTGCCAAGCCTTGTTGTGGTTTGCAAGACTGTAGAGTACGATGGAACAAATGAGTTTGAACTTGAAGACTTTGGTCCGGACTTGGCTATCTTGTTTGTCGTCACACCACGTCTCATTATCTTTCCCTTTTTTATGAGTTTCCTAGTTGTTTCTCAATCCGTCCGTCTTTTACTTTCTTTCAATCTGTCTTCGCAGTTTGGTATACATTTATTTCCTTCTATCGCTGATGTCTTTCTATCTTTCTTCATCAATCTTCCTCCTTCCCATGGTACCTTTCTACTAATCCCTTCCTGTTGCCATTTTAAGTATAAGGATGTAGGTGAGCGTTAATCAGCGGTCAAACAAATAGCTTTATCTGAAATGCAGCCGTCACGCCTCACAGCTCCAACACATGATCAGACCTCACTGTTTGCAAAGCAATTCTAAAAGTGAATGCGTCCTTTATCACACGACGCCACGATTTACTTAGCTTCGAGAAGTTTAATTACACTTATGATTCAGTGTTGCTAGTTTGTTGGTTCGTGCAGTAGATCTTCAAAGCCAGAGAAGACATGGTAAGGACTTAAGTTAGATGTGAACGAGGGGAAATAAAGGAAATAACTTGTAATGCTAGTTTGGCTACTAATATATTGAATTGAAATACTGGTAATGCACAATGTGAGTGTTGTTAAATAAGATTAAATAATTAGCCAGATAAAAGCCGACTAAATCAAATGTTGAGTGCTCGTGTTAAATCAAACCCTGAAGTATGCAGCTTGCTTCTCTTGGTGCATGCCTATATACTTGTTTGTTCTTGCTTCGTTCCTTCAAAAATAACCTGCGGGCTGGTTTTTGTCTGATCTAGACATATTTTTCTGATTATGTGCTGTGATTCAACATCAAAGTGTGAATACTTGTACATTTTTGGCACAGTCAAATCTTTCCCCCCCCCCCCCCCCCCCCCCGCATATTTTAAGACCTCCAGCAGGTTTTTAACGTCTCTTACACACCTCCACACCAACCCACTGCAGACTCTGCCCCATTTTCTTTTTATTGTCGTCTAATGAGACCTCAAGCACAAGTATGAGCATTTTTGTTCCAGGAGACGGAGTGCAGGGTGAGAGGATGTTGGAGTGCATGGATGTGACAAGAATTCCAGTTAACGCTGTGACTCTGGGAAAACGGCTCTGTCTCCTAACCTCTGATCCGGTTTACTGGCCAAAAAACAGGAGATGTATTGTTTAAGATGGAGTACTAAAGCAGGTTGAAGCAAGAGACAAATGCACATAATAAAACCATGCATAAGATTATTTAGGAAGAAGTTGAATTATACAATTTTGAAGAGATTACATTCACAAAATAACTTGGTGTCCCACATTTGGGTCTTGAGCCCCAGGATTTCAGTGTGAGGAAGCGATCAGTCATTTCCTGAGCGAAAGGAGAAGTTTACTTGTGTCTTGTTCTGCTGATGTAAGTCTCCTCTCATGACGCCGCATCCTTATTCAGAACACTTTGTTCACACAGGCTGTCATAGTCATTCATGAATCATCCTTTAGGCTGACTAATGGGTAGCTGAGTATCCACAAAGCATTCAAATCAATCTGAATTTCTTCAGTAAGTGCTGCATCTGCACGACTGCATCCTTCAGCATTTTCCATACAAAGTTACATTGTGAAATGAAGCCTGGAGAAACTACATTACGCTTGTACTGTGATGAGACATGCAGGTCATTTGAGTGTCAGATAAATGCCTGCATTTACAGTAGCTATTTTTTCGTAGAGATTAGAAGTTTTAGCACTTAAAAACTGAAATATTTTACAGTTAAGTAACCCATCATGTGTTGCCTACAACTTGTCGTACACAACTTGTAGGCTGGGGAATGATTGGCTTGTGAATATTTGAGTGCAGGCTTCCTGTGGGCTGTCTGGGTGTAGTTTTCATTACGCGGAGGTGTCTAATGTCTGGATGTGTAGATGTGTAGTAACTCAATACTGGTGTCGGGCTTGGAATTACCATCAGCCTCCAGACGTGACTTTGGTTGGTTGAGCCTCTCAGTTCTCCCACTGCTCAGGCGTCCTGCGTGACTGCGGCACCACTAAGTCCCTCAAGCTAACCGAGCTGTAACTCGTGTGTCTGCTGAGAGACGATGCAGTAGTACAGCAGGAGTCTCTTTGTGAACGAACAAATACAACGAATACATTTCCTTTCTCATAAACATTAAAGATCTTTGACAACTGCATTGTTTACATGATAGACGATAGCTGCTCTGACACTTCCTGTTGTCTCCCCGCACACATGAATGGGATAACATATTCTTCTGGAATGTCCCCTGTAATGGGACTGAAGGGGTCAAATTCTGATAATACAAAGTGTCATTTTGCGGGGGGGGGGGTTGTGGCGCTGGTTGTGTGTGTGTGTGTGTGTGTGTGTGTGTGTGTGTGCGTCTTTGTGTGTGTTCACCAGAACATGCCAAACGTGAAGCGACTCATCTCATTGCTCCGTAGTATTACTAGAGTTCAAAATACCACGGGAGTTTTTCGAGCCTCTCTGAAAGTTACAACGTTTACACCCGTTCTAAAATCCACACTTGAGGGCAGGATAAAGTGCTCTCACAACTGAAGCATACTTAGAAATGTAATCCCTGTCTTCAACACAAGCCACTGCCAAGGAGCAGACGTCTAAGTTGTTGTGTATCCATTAATGGAAAACAAATCATTAAAACATCCTTATTTAATACTTTAAATACTTGTAATAGTCACTCAACCATGGGGATAAGTTACATTGGAAAAATTGTAATTGATTGTCTCACTCTTTTTCAGACTTGAATCTTGCCCTTAAAGAGATTTGTCCGAGCGGCTATATCAAAGGCTTTTCGTGAAAGTGTGGAAAAGTGACTTCTCTATCAAGTCCTTTGCCTCGTCTGTGTAAACGTCTGGAAGAAGAATCCATTAAGCAAATCAATCACGAGACATTTGTTAGACTGTGACCAGAAACAACAACACATATTCTACTACTGGGTTTTTATCACAGTAATCTCCGTTTAGGTTTCTGTCTTTAATCAGCGTGGAGAGGACTACCGGTCACACACCCAGTGCGTGACAAGCCACCGTCAGGATTAACATCTTCCTTTATGGTGTACAGTGCGTCTCGGTATTACGGTCAGTGTGTGAAACACCACAGTACAAGGATGAAGGATTAGTGTGAATCCTACGAAGCCGTTCTCATGACTTCAGACACCAGGAGCTCTCTGCCGCGTCCAACTGAAATCGATGGAGTGAAACAAAGACGTGTGTGTGTCGCCTCACTCGGTTTATTGATTCAGTTTTGTTATTGTTATTCCACAAATAGAGCGATTTCCACAAATAGTCACATTGAAACACGAACAGCTTTGTGTGCAGAAATATTGAATATCTGAGAGAGAACTGGTGCATCAGGAACCCAGTTTCTCCCCCCCCCCTCTCTGTTTTGGGAGGTGCAGGTGGTCTGGTGTCATGCTTGGCCTCCTTTCCAACTCCACATGCTGACTGAAGAGATTTCTATCTCCCGGCGTTGGAACAAAGCTCTCTGAAGTTATGGTTCAAGAAATATCTCGGATTCTGGAAGTTGTGATCTTTGTAATTTAAGCTTTTGTGTTTTTCTTTTTAAGATAATTTCTTGGTTGTTTCCTTATTTGACTTGAAACACGGGGGAGCAGGCACGTGCACTTTTACCAACCTCAGTCATGGGTTTGTTTTTGTTAATACATACTTTTAAATACCCCTTAAACACCGTCACAAAAGCAGTATATATGCGTGCCCTTTTATGATTTTACATGGTTCAACTTACAACAAAGATCCCTGGCTAGCATCAAACCAGGATCATGGAATATATATTGTCTTATAGCCAAATTAAATATGATGCTCTTTAACTACTTTGAGGAAAAATATGATTTAACTGTATTTAATGGAAACTCAAAATGGTGACTCAATGGAATTCATTAGCAGAATCTTCATGGGTAGGTAAAATCATGTTATACAGAATTGTTAAACATATTTTGTAGATTTTCCAAAGTGAGGTTTTTCTTTGTATTATAATTGTCATATAAAAGTCATTTTTTACATGTTCAGACAAAACATTATATAAATTATTTTGGGCTCTGGGAAAACCTTCAATCATCCAACAACTTAAAAGAACTATAAAAAGTTAATTGACTTGACTTCCAACAAGTCATGACAAAGTTTTTCTCTCTTCACCGTCATTAGCGTTACAACATAAGCCGTGCGTCGCCCTGAGCTCATAAAAACCCTCTGTTCAAAATCTCCTCATAAATCTTTGAGGATTATTATCATATTCCAAACATTTCCCCTCCCTTCTCTTCCCTGAGTGATGTCAGACTCGCAGATTTCCAAGCCATGACAGGCCACTTTTTTTGCAGAAAGCCCAGAGTCCTGTGCAGGAATGGGCGGGGCCTTTCTCTTCTAATTTCCTGTGCCACAGGAAGCACATTCCTGTGTCGCTGGCAGTAAGTCAGCCGTTAAAAGTGTAACTGCGAGTTCCCGGCAACAGGCCAGCCGCCAGGAATCTCTGTGTGTGTGTGTGTGTGTGTGTGTGTGTGTGTGTGTGTGTGTGTGTGTGTGTGTGTGTGTGTGTGTGTGTGTGTGTGTGTGTGTGTGTGTGTGTGTGTGTGTGTGTGTGTGTGTGTGTGTGTGTGTGTGTGTGTGTGTGTGTGTGTGTGTGTGTGTGTGTGTGTGTGTGTGTGTGTGTGTGTGTGTGTGTGTGTGTGTGTGTGTGTGTGTGTGTGTGTGTGTGTGTGTGTGTGTGTGTGTGTGTGTGTGTGTGTGTGTGTGTGTGTGTGTGTGTGTGTGTGTGTGTGGTGTGTGTGTGTGTGTGAGGCTGTTTCAATCTTCATTTTTTATTCAGGTATAAAAAACTAAACGTTAATTAAATGTTACATCGATGCGTTTTGTCACGATTTAAGAGACAAAGGCATAAAGGGGGCAGGAGACCTTTTGTGTGTTTCTATTTGTTGCGCCGTGTCCTCGCTCTGCAGGATTCATAGCTCTGAGGTGTTTCCATTCAAAATGCCCTTTGGTCCACTCACTCCTGATGTCATGAGCTCATATGTGTTGGACGCACTATAAATGAAGCTCAGCCTCTCATTGTCCTCATGTCCTGCCTGTCTCCACCTGGCCTGCTTCTGTTCGACGTAAGCCTGTTACTCATGTCCTTTTCTCGTCCGCTGACATTTTGTGTGTGTCTGCTCTTTGCTCCTGTAGGACAAAGGAAAAGGTTTGTTGAAGAATGCTGCCCTGGAGGAACGGGACGCTCAAAACCTGGAGGTTGTCGCCTTCTGTGAAGACGTAGCCACGTAAGAGCCTTCCAGATGGCATACAAAAACACTTTGTTGATTACTCTTCCCCTTCTTTGCTTGTTTGAGTGTTCTAGACTTATTCATATGATTAATATTACGTATTATCAATGTCAAAATGGCTGAAATTCTTCCCCTGCCAACCTATGCCACTTTAGTGAAAGGAAAGCGATAACGGAGGCCATTTGGACCACAAGTTGATTTGTTTACAGACCCATCTGATAATGCATCTTTGGAAAATTGGATGCTCCATCAGTCAATCGAAAACATTATTGTCGACTGTCAAAAAAGCCACGACAAAATCCTTCAGTGCCCTTGCTTCATCTTCTTTAAATCGAATAGATACTTTCCAGTTCCAATAGAACTGATGCTTACGCAGCATTGAAGCTAACCTCTTCAGGAGTATATTTGATAACTGAAGAATCCAACAGAGAAGAAAAACCTACACGAAAGGGAGGAAAAGATGTTCTCACTTGCCTCGGCAGGTAAATATGTTACAGCTGCAGTTGGTCCAGGTGTAACCAACCATGGTATCAAACATTTCAATAAAGCTCTTCACTCAAAACTACATGTCAGCCTTATGGTGGCCTTATAACAAACGCAATTCGAGTCACCAACTGATAACTTCTGTACAAATGTGTGCCAACCTATCCAGATGAACTTGTGGCGATAGAGCAAAAGTCACTCATTAGCTTTTACAACCTTCTGTCCGTGCAAAACTTCATGACAATCCATCCTGTAGTTGTTGAGATAATTCAGTCATAACCCAAGTGCCCACCATCCCTACAGCATGACGCTAACATGGCTTAACATAGCATTTCTTCTCATTTGTCTGTGAACAGTTAGACATTGTTCTGCGTTTCCTGAGCCGGTACCTAGTGTTTCTCTCCAGTAGTTAGTTTGGGTGGAGTGATGATGAGGCTGTGCTCGTCTGATTACAGAGTCAACGCCTGCTGTCTGCTTCTCTACTCAATCACAAGTAACCTAACCTCCCATCAGACTGTAAATTAAGAAACATCTGAAATGTAATTCCAAAGCATTTTCATCATCGATGACCCTCCCAACAACCCAAGCCAAAACTATTACAGAGAAGACATTATGATACTGTGCAAGAACGCTATATTGATTAGAAGTGGTACCTTTCAAATGAAAATATATTAACTCATCGGTGTCCAAATAATTGTTTTCAGATTTTAATTTCTCCTTCTCCCCTCCATCAATCTTCCTTTTAGACTACCCATAATGCATCTTATTCCACTCATCCAAGCAATCAGATTTATGTTTCAGGCTGTTGTGTTTTCAAAGTCAAAGTCAACTTTATTGTGAGTACAGACGGGGAGATCGAAATACCGTTTCCTACAATCCCGAATATAAAACAAATGTAAATAAAAATGTGTGCAAATATGTGTGTATGTGTGTATATATATATATATATATATATATATATATATATATATACACCGTACTTTTCGGACTATAAGCCGCGACTTTTTCCCCCATTTTTTTGTACAGCTAACGGCCACTAGGGGACCTCCTAAATCTATGGATTTTACAGGTAAAATTAACCACCTTTAACGCTATGGGCTCTATGACCGGTCCGCGCCCGCCACCTCTAAGCAGCGGGCTCCAGCAGGAAAAGCTGGAGGCCGGAAAAGAGCGAGACAGGCAGCGCGCCAAAGTAAAAGTGGAACCGAGAGACAGAACGAGAGCAAGACAGACGGACAATTTAGCTGCTGCGGCGTATATGCAGGTGCGCTTTATAGTCCGAAAAGTACGGTACACAGAATCAAAGACACATTTGTACATGTGCACACATTAAGACCTAAATAAGAACACAACAATCTATATACAAAATAGCAGTCGCTTCAATATCTGGGAGTGTACAATTAGTGCTAGATTGTGCAAACTTTGCTCACCGCCTAAGCAGAGACAAAAGGTGTTGGCTCTCCTCTGTTGTGAATGTTTTATTTGTTTCGCTTTCAGTCTGCGCTCCAAATTCCCTCATGACGCCGCGTCCACCAACCCCGGCTACGTCCTGAGCCCGGTCATCACGCCGAGGGACAGCGGAGGAGAGAACAGCTGCTCTGTCAAAGTTTCTATTGAAATCTCAGAGTCTCAACAGCCTGTGACCTTCACCTGTGACGGTAAGTTACACACATGAGAAATCTTAGAGAAATGTGAACAAACCATCTTTGAACCAGTTCTTCAGCCTCCTGTGAATTTCTAAATGTCGGAATAAGAGATCCTTTGATGTTATTGCCACACAAAAGGGATGGTTAATTGAGTTTCACCTTTATTTTAACAGGATGAGATAAAGAAATGCACTTTTATTAAATTGTGTGTTTTATTAATGGCTACTATCTGGTGCCACTAAACATTTTAAATGGTTTCAATAGGTGATCCTGACTAAACTTGGACATACACTAATTTGTATATCCATGAAGATATATTCCTCTGATTTCAACATTTTCTTCGCCTTTTTTTAAATAAAAGAATATGGTTTAATTTAGATTATGAGGTCTATTGATCATCGATTTTTAAAAGATAAGTTAAACTTGTGGTAAGGAGTTTAAATAAGGTTGTCTTTTAAAAGTATTACACAGATTTAAGGGATCAACCTATATCATTATATTTTTCATTAGCTGGGCTAGGCAAATTATACAATTCTCAAATGGTTTGGATTATAAACAAATATACAATTTTAGCAGCTTCTATACTATGTGTTTTTTAAATGGACATCTAATTGCAAAAGCAGCCCAATGCTGGGAAGTGCAGAACATCCTCTACAGATAAAACGCCATCCCACTAGTCATCCAAAAGAGAAACCTTGTACCCTTTTTCCTCGAAGAGTGAGCAGCTCAGATTGCAGATATGAGCGCTCTGAAGGAGGAAACGACATTCACAGCTGCCAAATCTTAACCCCCACCTCAGTTTTTTTTCTTGTTCTTTTCTTTTTATTTCTGGCGTGGGAAGTACACTACGTTCCTTTTCTGCACAAATAAAGGTTTGTCCCCTCACCATGCAGTTAGCCATGTTGGGCAATAGAGACCATAGAGGGCCAACTCAGATCTTTGGTTTTTCCTTCCCTGGGTGTTTTGGAGAGCTGTTATTGGCTGACCTCTCGCTATACTTGCACAACATTACAACTGCTGCGATTGACATGTCTTTTGGGAAGTTAAGCAAAGCACACTGGGGGCTGTCAGCCAGTCCTGTTAGCCTTTTGGCAGGCAAATTAACCCTAAATGCCTGACTCAAGTTCATACTGTGTCGGTGGGTCCCTGAGTGGGTCCCTATTATGCTAAAATGACATGTCTCCATGCTTCACACCCCATTTACACGCATACCAAACGCAAACGAACCGAATACCATATCAAAAAAGTCTTCCGTTCACACGAGACCGCTCGACCCGCTGTAGACGCTGTAGTACATATGCCGGGCCTGTAAGTGGCGCTGTACTTCCGCACGAGACCGCTCGAAAGCGCTGGAGACGCTGTAGTACATATGCCGGGCCTGTAAGTGGCGCTGTACTTCCGCCACAAACTACACCAAAAGCAGCGAAGAAGACCCCCGAGCATGGTTGCCATGGTTGCCCTTCTGTTTATGCCCCGCGGTGGATGTAGCAACATGTAGTTCATGTAATTCTCCATGTCCACTTGTTGCTGATGGTTGTGGTCGAGGAGCTGTAGATTTTGCACTAACATCTGTAGCATGGGCAGTAGCAGTAGATACTCTCCATGCTACAGCAGTGAGCAGCAGAGGTGGGGAGAGGCGGGGCTATGGCTTCATCGTTATCAGGAAATTATCGTATAGGGCGTACACACGGAGCCGTTTGGCCCCCCGAGTGTTCCGTTTCCAGATGTATCCACCGTGGGACCCGTTATCGTTTGCGGGGTCCGTTTCCGCGGTTCCGTTACGGCCTCGTGTGAACGAACGAGCTATACGAAAGAGAAAAGTAGCAGATACAACCGTTTGCGTTCTCGTGTAAACGGCACCTTAATGTTCAACAAGCGCTCTATAAAAACTCCCTCTGGGATAACACAGGAGAGGCTTCTCAATACTCAAATTTCCCCTCCTCGACTCCCCTCCTCGATACTTAGACCCGCCCACAGGAGATGCGAGCGGAGGACCGAGGAGGGGAACCGAGGAAAGAGAAGGGGAAGCAGCAGACGTTTAAAGAAATGAGAACTCCTCTCCTCTGAGCGGTCATATTAAAGCGACGTCCGTTCATTATTACGTGGCATCAGCTGCATCAGCTGCCGAGTGTTTTGTCATATTTTATAATCTCTGTTAGATCAGCTGAACATTGTTCCCCCACATATTAGGGATGCCAGCGATTATTCGATTATTCGAATATTCGTTACAGTCTCCATAATCGAATATTATTTTTAAAAATCGATTTTATTTATATATATTTTTTTTATTATTTATATATTTTTTTTTTATTATTATTATTTTTTTTTCTGGCTTAGTTTCAACCAAAATGTATATATAAATATATATATGCTAATAATAGTAATAGTATTAATAATTGTAAATGGCCATTGGTCACACCACCAGTTTGTTTTACTGTAAACTTGGAGGAAGCCTGCATGCAGAGCAGACTGCTGCTGCAGCACGCTACACACCGACCCCACCCCCACCCCAACCCCCCCTCTCCCTCACACGTGCGACTAAAGATGAACAAAGCGGCAGGTAAAAAGAGTTCCTCGTGGAACTACTTCGAACATACAAGTCCAAAGGAAGTTAAATGCAAGCTCTGCGGAAAGACGTTGGTCTATCACAGCTCAACCTCAACAATGCGTTGGCATTGAAGAAAGACGCAGCACAGCTGGCCATTACCAACTTCACTTCAAGGCCACGTCGTTGTGATGACATGCTTGTTTGTTGTTTGTACTGTTAAACATGTCCTAGTAAAGAAAACAACGGAATTCCTTTACGGAGTTTTTTTTTTTTTCTTTTCTTTTTTTTTTTCTTCTCTCCCGCAGGGGGGGGGGGGGAGATCGAATAATCGATTATTATTCGTCAGGGCTGCCGAATAATCGATTTTGATCATGGTCAGTTTCTGGCAACCCTACCACATATGTACTTTGAATTCATTGAGAGTGCGGTATAATGAGACAATACCAGGCTACAGATGCAGACACACACACACAAATATATTTATATAAATATATGCAATTTAAAGTATGAGAGCACTCTCATAATAACGTAACACAATCAGAGACTGGATATATCCCCCCCTCTCTCTGGTCGCTGAAATGGGGAATTGAAATTACGGGCCAAAAGTTGTATTTGCAAGTATTAAAAGTAAGCAGAGGACACCAAACCAACTGAGACCTGTCTGTCCGCCGCATCTGCGCACTGTACAACACACACCTAAACACTGTACAACACGCACCGACACTGTACCACACACACCTACAGCTCCTAACGCATAATCAGGCTACAGCCGTTGTGTATTTTATTATGTGAAGCACTAAATGGTCTTAGAAAAATATCGACTCTTTGTAGATATCTACTAAACTAAAGCAAATAAAGAGAGTAGGTCTGTTATACTGAGTGATATACATTTTACACACTGCTCTGCTTTCTGCACGGACCTCACAGCTGTTCTCACTGTAAACATCGCGTTGCGATGAGAGCAGTTTCTAAAATAATATCCAGGGGATGCATGCAGAGCTGTCATTGGCTGAGATAAGTCCGGCCGTGCGTCACGCCTCCACCGTTCCCGGAAATGCATCCGCGGAGGAGCCGTGGAGGAACCATCAGTGTATCCTCGGTTAGAGCTCCTCCAGAGAGCCTCCTCGACGCTCGATCCTCGGTCCTCGGTGTGCATTTAGAGAAATGAGACGTCCTTCGAAATGGCGCGCTGAAATTCATTTCCGGGTCACTACCGGAGGACCGAGGAGTCGAGGAGTTGAGGAGGGGAAATTTGAGTATTGAGAAGCCTCTAGGGATTTGATCTTTTACTGACCATTCACTTGCACAAAAACCTAAATAACCCACTACAGGAAAGGGAAATCCCCAAAAAGCATAATAGGGCCCCTTCAAGCACTCTCCATACGTAACAGACCGTCTCGTTGACTCACACAGTATAGCTCTGTATAGCCCAGCAACAACCTATAGGAAGTATATTTGACTAGTTCACTCTTCCTAATTGTTCTTTCCTCGCTTCCTGTGTTGACTCCTAGTTTACTTCGTCTTCCTGCCTCTGCTGAGTTTATCTCCTTTCATCCTACTGGTCACTTAGATGCATTTCCTTCTTTCCTAGTATGACTTTGTTTCCTGGTTGTACTTCCTATGTCGCGCGTTGACCCACATTGTTGGTGTTTGGATTCCTCGGGTCATTACTGGAATCTGCTCTCCTCAAACAAAGGGCTTCAGTTCGACTTTGAAGCGTGGATAGAAAGACTGAGACAGTGATGGAGGACAGGAAGAGAATTTAGCATTCTTCATTTATTTCCGTGTGTCGCCTCTTCTTTGTTCTTTCCACGGTCCTATCTCCAGTTGCCCCTCCCTTTTCGGGCATTACAATATTTTCCTCCACCCTTGTTTCCTTGGAGCATCTCCTCATCCTTCTTTTTCTCTTCTTCCTCTCCGTTTTGCAATGTTGTCCACTTAGTCTCTTGAACCTGCCTCACCTCGGAGACTATACAGATTAACACGAATACACGTTTATGACTCACCTTTCTGTCCTTTTTATAGTATTCTTCCTCTGCTGTGATTCTCCTTAGTCTTTCCATTCTCAGTCTCTTCTCTTACTTTCATCTTTAAGTCTTACTATCTTACATTTCTATTTATTTTTTACTTGTATCTGCTGTTGAAATGAGCAACTTTTACTCAATAATGCAGAAGTTATTACAATACTTAATAATAATATTAATAGATGACATTTGTATAGCACCTCTCAAGCAGGGGGTCCGCGGGGTCTTAAAAAGTATTACAAGTTGATAAATCAATTTAGCGATAATGAAGGCTATTAAAAAGTATTAAACGGCATTTTCCAAGGCATTACATTTTGTATCTTGTTTTCAATAAGTATCTAAATGGTCCAAAGAGGTTGTATTCTACAGTCTGCCTGAATGTAGTCATGGCGTAGGTGTGTCGTGTGATTCTGTGTAGTTTATTGATGGCATCACGTTGGATGTGACGTCATCTGAACAGGACATCGCACGCTCACTGCTCGATAGCGCGCGAAGGTCCGTTTACGCCGGTTGCTAAGCAACATCGTTATGGGGAAATGCAAATCTGCGTCCAAATGGTTGGAAGATAAGGAGGAAGGACAATCAATACTGTATATAGTCAATGTGAGGTAAAGTGTGTCGCCAAGGTAACCGGTTAGAACTCGAAGTGGAGATGAGGTCTTAAAATGTATGGAAAGGGCCTTAAAAAAGGTCTTAAAAGGTTTTAACTTTGACTTCAGGATTCCTGCAGATACCCTGGAAAGGGACCCGAGACCGCTTTACATGGTGAACGAACAATCAAACAAAGAAAAGGGGTAAATAATAATAATACTTGTGGCTGATTGTCTTGTTTAATTACATTCCAAATAAAACATTTCTCCTAAGGGAGACAATAAAACTCTATCTAATCTAATATGAAAACTATATCTGTTGAGTAAAGAGTGATCTTAGATTGGGATAATGCATCAATATATTTGCCAACAGTTCAAAAAGCACATTAGAATAAATAATCTGCTGCTCTCGGTTTCATTCTGCTGTGGCATCTCTGCGTTTGTCCTTTTTTGCTCG
Source organism: Pseudochaenichthys georgianus (assembly GCF_902827115.2). Taxonomy (NCBI): domain Eukaryota; kingdom Metazoa; phylum Chordata; class Actinopteri; order Perciformes; family Channichthyidae; genus Pseudochaenichthys; species Pseudochaenichthys georgianus. The sequence continues at coordinate 39,695,604 of NC_047508.1, forward strand.
AGAGCTGGTGGAAAGAAAGCCAATCTGTTCTTCCAGAGCGAACTCCTCGGATTCCTGACATACTGTGGCTGAATAGGGAGAGATGGAAGGAGTAAGAGAGGGGGAAAGATAGAAATGCGTCAAAAGAAATACTGAAATAAGCGAAAAAGACAGAGAAGGGCAAAGGAAGAGCAATAGCTGGGAGGGAGGGACACGGGAAAATACGGGAAAGAGATTACTTTATAAATACAGACAGACATTTAATTCGATTCTGAATATTGAATATATTCTAAAAATGATGACAGAGCGGAGAAATGCTGGGAATGTGCTCAGGTTACTGCAGGAGAGGAGGAAACACCACGACGTTCCTCATCTCACACGTAGAGATGACCGCTTTAGTGCTGTGTAAGTTATATAAACTAGCAATTGAGTTAGAATTAAATTCAGAGTTTCCAAAAGCAGCCAATCTAGCCTGATGGAACCTAAAGCCCTGATGCATCTTGTTACAGTCTGTCTCAAGATGTCTTTATTCGTCGAGGACAACATGCTGCTTTGTTTGTTTTTATGTAGCGTGTCCGTGACATGCAGGACGTTTCTACTGACGGTGAGAGTTCAGCTGCGGAGAGATTAGATTACATGAGTCCAGAGCATCTTGGAGTCACTGAAACGGATTAAATACGCCTTCGAATATGCACGCTTTTCAGCCTCAAACTCTTACTTTTTCTTCCCTGTTATAACATTTGATTCTGTTTCTAATTATTTCTTTCCATTTGCCTCGGAGTCTGACAGTTGGGTTTGTCAGAAGCACACATATCTGTTTGCTCTGAGTCATGTAGGAATTAGGTCATTCCTCCTTCCCTTCTGAAATATGTAGGCAATCTCGTGGATCTAACACGATAGCTATTGGACCTGAATCCTCCATAAGTTACTAGTTACGCTGATCACATTTGAATTAGTGACGTATTGTTTTTTTCCTTAGTCCTTAGACAACTGTGTGTTTTTGTCAGAGGTGGAATGTAAATAAGTACATATCTATCTATTCAAGTACTGTTTAAAGGTCCTGTGTCATGGCCATTTCTACTGATCATAATTCCATTGTTGAGGTCGACTAGAATACATTTATATTGTGCAATTTTCCAAACTCACATTGGTTTCTCAAACAGCATCTCTGTAGTGTGTGTATTCACTCTCTGTCCTAAACGGCTTGTTGGAGCTCCTGCCCCCCCCCCTCCCTATGAGCCCAGTGTGCTCTGCTCTGATTGGTCGGGACGTTGCGAGGCTCGTTGCTGCGAGGAGCGGACAGGTTTCCGGGTCGGCGATACAGCGAGAACAAGCGAAAGTCATCCTGAGCACACAAACACTCACAGCCGAAGTAAAAACAATAAGTGTGGCTTGATATCGAGAAAGAAGAAGGTTTGTAACGCTGTGAGAACGGGTCTGCGGAGAGCATTTCTCCGCCATCCCAACTCGTCTATTACCAGCGTCCAGGGAGCGCTATGCAAGTCAATGGGACTCCCTGTTAGTTAGCCAAGGCATCCTGGTGTGTGAGGGGCTCCGCGGGTTGGTCCATTTGGGCCAATCCGCTCATTTGTTGTTGATCTGGGTGTTCACACGTCACAGAACCCAGGAAGCACACAATGGAAAAAGAGAAATCCCCAACGAGGCGTTCTGGGGCAGCACAGACGGGTCTTCTCTGTGTTAGAGTTGTACTCGCTACAGGGTGCACTTTGAGGGTTTGTGACTGCAGACCGTTTACATGCAGAACAATCTTCATAACAACAAGGGGACGGGTGATAACCAGAAATCTGAGGTGCTTCAACTGAACTTGACTATTTTCACTTAATTCTACTTTATACTTTTACTCATGCATTTATTTGATAACTTAAAGCACTAGCTACTTTGCAGATCTACATTATTAAAAAATAAATTATTATTATTATAACAAATATTAAGAAAAACACCTTTATCAACGTTGCTACTGGAGATTGTAGAGAATGAAGATGTACTACATTAAATTACTCCAAAATGGCCACTCGTAATGAATACTTTTACTTTATGTACTTTATTTGTATGTTGATGCAAACACTCCAAGTAAAGATACATGGATAAAGATGCACAATAAAAACATATTTCTCACCACATACCTTGTTATTCGACAATATTTAAGGGTAAAATGACAAAAACAGCTAGAACAGTCTCAAATCAGAAAATCGCATCCATAAAATCAATAAAATATCTACACGTTGCTCAGCCTTGCACTCTAGTATTACTACTTGCTCTGAAGTATAACATCTGGGTGCTTCTTCCACCACTTTATTGTTGAATTCACTGAACATTTTTGGGCGTGTGCCCATATCTAACCCTGCCAACACTATTCCCAACCATGTGTGAAATAGTTAACAGGATGCGACGGAGAAATCTTCCCCTCTTTTGAAGTTGTACCCAAAAAAAATGCGGCGCTGGGAATTCCCTCACCAGCTCACACAGAATTAGGCGTAGCCAGTCTAATGGCTTTGTGACAAAACACTCCAACACACGCATTACCCTGCGGACCACAGCCACACACACACACACACACACACACACACACACACACACACACACACACACACACACACACACACACACACACACACACACACACACACACACACACACACACACACACACACACACACACACACCATGTATACATCACTTCAGGGGACATTACATTGACTTGCATGCATTTCCTGGAGACTTATCCTAACCTTAACCATAACCAACACATGCCTAACCCTAAACCTAATCCTAACCAAGTCTTCACCCTAAAATTAATGATCCCCCTCATGAGGACCTCCATTTTGTCCCCATAAGGGAGGCCAGTCCCCACACGTGACTATGTAAACAGATGTAGGTCCCCACAAGTATAGTAATGCCCGAACACACACACACACACACACACACACACACACACACACACACACACACACACACACACACACACACACACACACACACACACACACACACACACACACACACACACACACACACACACACACACACACACACACACACACACACACACACACACACACACACACACACACACACACACACACACACACACACACACACACACACACACACACACACACACACACAGACAGAGAGAGAGAACCCTAAAGCTACTGATATAAGCTGTAAGACAAGACGCACCATTACTCTGAAGGGTGGTGGTGTGTGTGTTGAGATGGTTCTGTGTGTGATTGTCTGTAACCTGAGTGTGTGTGTGCTGAGTGAGATGGTTCTGTGTGTGATTGTCTGTAACCTGAGTGTGTGTGCTGAGTGAGATGGTTCTGTGTGTATCTGTCTGCTGGGTTTAAACCTCGTCAGAAATGGCTAAACAGCACAATAATCTGACATGTATTTTATCAGTCTTTCCCCGGCCAAACAAATCAGATATCGGAACATACACAAACATCTAGAGCTGCCCCCAACACCCCCGAATAATATCCTTCCACAGCACACACAGCTGTAGTTCCTTTGATTCGAGAACAGGTTTGAAACACGATCTGTTTAAAACCTGGCCGCATGGTTTGCGGTGGGAGAGAAATCCCATGTATTAAAATCAAGCGTTCAGTTCCCTCAGCAGCAAATGGGTATTCATCTTCAACAAGTCCGTCTTATTTTGGTCAATCGTATGATATTGTTGCATGACATGATTGTCTCTGATCCCTCCTATTAAAATGTGTGGATGGGATACGTTGCTGCAAACATTCCTGCGTTTCACCTCGTGAGCCGCCACAAAGCCACTTCATGTTGACACACCTGTCAACGTGTTCCCTCTTGTTTTTAGTTTCCCGTCAGTGAAATCTAACAATAGTTCATACATCTAGAATGAGCAACAACACCAGAATAATAAGATCATTGGAACATATAAACGACTGGATAGAAAACATAAAGAATATGCAATCTTATTCATGACGATCGCTTGGGAGACGAAGTATATTCTTTTAGGTTTAAACATGCATGAGTTCTAGATAAAGGGATTTTAAAAGCATTTGACCTCGTTTTTATAATTCTTCATTCTGTCTTTTCACCAACCCCTGATCCGTCGTTCACTCTTTCCCTCACATCCGTCTCCATCGATTGTCCTCCATCAATATCCCTGAACACCCTCCATCTCCTCCCTCTCCTCCCCCTCCTCCCCCCCCTCCTCAGTGAGTTCTCCCGTGGAGCTGCTGATCAGTCAGACTCTGTGCTGGGTTCATGACGACCTGGACCAGGTGGACTTCTCCAGCTACCTGCTCAAAGTCTGCGGCAGGGAAGAGGTGCTGCAGAAGTGAGTACACAAGAATGCTGAATAAGAAGAAGCTCCATAACATGTTAGGAATTTATTTTTTTCTTCTCCCATGCTGACTCTGCAGTTTTGCTAATTATTCACAGGGTCTTGGAGAGGTTTGTTTTCTTATGCTCTCCACTCGACCCTCCCCCTTTCTCTCGATCACTCTTGGCATCCGCTCAAAACTTGGACAAAAGAGACTGGCGGATGTTTCTATATCTCCCCCCCCCCCCCCCCCTACACCTCCTCCACAGAGGAATGTCTCTTCTCCCTCTAATCTGGGAGACATGGGAATGGTTACTCCCATAGCACGACTTAAAGGCCCAGTGCACTCGCATGTTCAAAGTTACAGAAGTCATCTGTTGATGAATGCCGTGTGCACTCTGTGTTCAAAATACAACCAGGATGCCCATACATACATGTTGCCATTTCTATGTATATATGACTTGATGTTTTTAATTTGAGGTAGCTTTGCAGAAACCTGTGCGTGTGCTTTTAGGTGGTTTTAACCTTTACAAATACAATGCAAGCTGGACATCAAGATTGTTGTGTTTTCCTTGATGCATTCAACCATTACATCTTTGCTTCACCTGTAATCATTTTTTAAACATCAACATCAAAAGCAAAGGGGAAATAATTATAAAAAATAAAGGGATATAAATAAATATGATTTATATAAAGAATTGTCAATTCATGTGCAAAATAAATGAATAAAATAGATTTTTAAAGGATATATAAATAAATATATACAAAAATAACCATGAAAATAAATAAAAATTCTTATCATTTTTTTATATTTTGACATGTCTTTATATTTCTATTCTTATATTCTCCACATTTTTGTTTTTATGACACGGATTGCATACCCTCAGTAACAACAACCAATTACTAAAACAATGTTAAATAGTTTTGTTCTGCAAAATAGAGACTAAACATATATTATTTTACACTTTTTGATCGTCAGGATAATCCAGGCTGGCTTCAGTTGTGAAAGTGTTTATCAGTTGTGTGTTTTCATCATACTCCATGGTGTTCTTAACCTCTGCTCTCTGTGCCCCAGTAAACACAGCCTGGGCAGCCATGAGTACGTCCAGAACTGCAGGAAGTGGGAGAACGAGATCACTCTACAGCTCCTCTCTCACTCCACCATGAGGAGAGACTTGGCTCGCAGCGTACGTCACTCCATCACGCTAACATATGAGCTCTTTAAACATTTTATTGAACGGTCTCATAGTACATGTCGTGTTGAGCCACCAAGATTCACTTGCAACGTGTGTGTGTCCCTGCTGGAGACCTCTGACACACTCGTTGTGATCTCAATGATATCATGTGATGTGCTTCATTAATGAACCTTGATTGATTTTGTTTAGGCTGAAGATGACGTCTCTGTGATAGATTTGGAGAAGCACCTGAGCCAAGTGGAGAGGCCGTTCAAGGAGAATGTCACCAGGTATGAAGGTCCTATGGTTAATGGGAAAATCTATATTTTTTTGTCGATTGGAAATGATTTTCTGAAGAACCATGACACTCAGTTTTCTTTAAGGTTAATCTCAAGTCTTGTCTTCAAAATGTTTACCTAGTTTGAGTTAAAGAGGCCCAAATATACTTTCTGCGGTTTTCCCTTTCCTATAGTACGCTACTACTACCACCGTACTTTTCGGACTATAAAGCGCACCTGCATATAAGCCGCAGCAGCTAAATTGTCCGTCTGTCTTGATCTCGTTCTGTCTCTCGGTTCCACTTTTACTTTGGCGCGCTACCTGTCTCACTCTTTTCCGGCCTCCAGCTTTTCCTGCTGGAGCCCGCCGCTTAAAGGTGGCGGGCGCGGACCGGTCATAGAGCCCATAGAGTTAAAGGTGGTTAATTTTACCTGTAAAATACATAGATCTAGGAGGTTCCCTAGTGGCCGTTAGCTGTACAAAAAAAATGGGGGGAAAAGTTGCGGCTTATAGTCCGAAAAGTACGGTACTTGTTTATGGTTACCTAAAGTATTGGAAATGATTTTCTGAAGAACCATGACACTCAGTTTTCTTTAAGGTTAATCTCAAGTCTTGTCTTCAAAATGTTTGAGTTAAAGAGGCCCAAATATAGTTTCTGCGGTTTTCCCTTTCCTATAGTACGCTACTACTACTTGTTTATGGTTACCTAAAGTACACTTTTTACATTCATTCCTGATCTGACTATCACTGATAATAACTGAAACACGGCTTGTGTCCTCTTGTTTCTCATTCCTCACGTTTCTCTCTTTGTGTGTAACTTCTTGCAGACAAGGCCTGGCTGATTATTTAGAAGGGTATCACAATCAGGTCAACATCTGCCTTCAAAATGAGGTGCGTGTCGTCCCTTTGCAGTTCTGAAAAGTAAAACATGGATATTTTGATGATTTCGTATGATGTGATGAAATTGTGTTGCCTCTCATTGTGCTGTGAATTCTTAGCCTTCCCCCCAAGAGGGTATTTCAATCATTTTAAACTAATGACAAGAGTAGCTTAAATGTGTAGACCATCTATTGACATGTCCTGAATATATTCATGTGTAGAAAGATTTAAAAGTGGATCTTTGTGAAGTCAATGTAACGGAGGAATGAGTCTGAACTTGGTCGTGTGATGTCTACCCCAGACGTACATCTGAGTATACCATTACATACCTTGAAGGCATGCTTTCTAGAAATGCCACATCTGGTTTTCAGCCTGTGTGTGTTACTGTTGAGTAATTGAATGCAGACTGAAGCTAAACTCCACTCCCCACCTCATCACGACTTTAACCTGATGAATGAGTCGAGATTTATCCTGTGTGCCTTGACAGAATAATGTTCAGTAATTGATGCTCTTCTAGCATGCAAACGATGTTGTATTACGACGTGTTTGGACACAAAGTAGCCTGGTTTGAGTTAAAATCAGTGTTTGGATGAGTCTGTGTGATGCATTGTTGGTGTTCTCTCACAGAGGCCTCCTGACGTGTGTCTTGTTTTTAACAATGTGGTTAACTGTTTAGAGACGAGCTGAAAACAAAAGTGTAGGATATACCTCTCACAACAGGCTGTTATGAGCATGTTCAAATCATAGTATTTTTTGCTACTATAACGTCAACAATAGATGGCAAAAATAGTACACAGTTTTACATTACATGTCACTTGTTAGAAGCTTTTATACAAAGCGACTCACATACTCAATACTGTGAGAAATCCCCACAGGAGCAATTTGGGGTGAAGTGTCTCAGGGACACAACGACATGCTGACTGCAGTGGGGTTTGAACCTGTGACCCCCTGATCCGAACACATACGCACTAACCCACTGCGCCACACCCCTCCATCCTTTACTCACATATATACACACATCCTTTACTCAAGTAGAAGTACAGATACTCATGTTTAAAAATACTCTGGTAAAAGTAGAAGTACTGACTAAACTTCTTTACTCAAGTCAAAGTAAAGAGGCTTTGAAGTGTACTTCAGTAAAAAGTACCCATAACTAGCAGCTGTTTTAAAGAGTACCTGACCTCCCTTTATATCAGTAGAACAATAATGTCATTGTTAGCTAATGAATGTTTCCATGCTGAACAACGGCAACATGACAACGTTTCCATTGGTCCCTCTTCTTTAGAGAAGACCAGGAAGTGATGGATACACGGATCGTGTTCAAACCAATAGGCTCTAAAGAATAATGATCACGCAACAAACACACATTCAGACTAAAGGAACCAGCTGTTTGGAAAATGAGAGAAGTAGAAAGTACAGGTATTTGAGTTCAACATGTAAGAAGTAGAAAGTACAGGTATTTGAGTTCAACATGTAAGAAGTAGAAAGTACAGGTATTTGAGTTCAACATGGAAGAAGTAGAAAGTACAGGTATTTGGGTTCAACATGTAAGAAGTAGAAAGTACAGGTATTTGTGTTCAACATGTAAGAAGTAGAAAGTACAGGTATTTGGGTTCAACATGTAAGAAGTAGAAAGTACAGGTATTTGAGTTCAACATGTAAGAAGTAGAAAGTACAGGTGTTTGAGTTCAACATGTAAGAAGTAGAAAGTACAGGTATTTGTGTTCAACATGTAAGAAGTAGAAAGTACAGGTATTTGGGTTCAAAATGTAAGAAGTAGAAAGTACAGGTATTTGGGTTCAACTTGTAAGAAGTAGAAAGTACAGGTATTTGAGTTCAACATGTAAGAAGTAGAAAGTACAGGTATTTGTGTTCAACATGTAAGAAGTAGAAAGTACAGGTATTTGTGTTCAACATGTAAGAAGTAGAAAGTACAGGTATTTGAGTTCAACATGTAAGAAGTAGAAAGTACAGGTATTTGAGTTCAACATGTAAGAAGTAGAAAGTACAGGTATTTGAGTTCAACATGTAAGAAGTAGAAAGTACAGGTATTTGTGTTCAACATGTAAGAAGTAGAAAGTACAGGTATTTGGGTTCAACATGTAAGAAGTAGAAAGTACAGGTATTTGTGTTCAACATGTAAGAAGTAGAAAGTACAGGTATTTGAGTTCAACATGTAGGAAGTAGAAAGTACAGGTATTTGAGTTCAACATGTAAGAAGTAGAAAGTACAGGTATTTGGGTTCAACATGTAAGAAGTAGAAAGTACAGGTATTTGAGTTCAACATGTAAGAAGTAGAAAGTACAGGTATTTGTGTTCAACATGTAAGAAGTAGAAAGTACAGGTATTTGTGTTCAACATGTAAGAAGTAGAAAGTACAGGTATTTGAGTTCAACATGTAAGAAGTAGAAAGTACAGGTATTTGTGTTCAACATGTAAGAAGTAGAAAGTACAGGTATTTGAGTTCAACATGTAAGAAGTAGAAAGTACAGGTATTTGGGTTCAACGTGTAAGAAGTAGAAAGTACAGGTATTTGTGTTCAACATGTAAGAAGTAGAAAGTACAGGTATTTGAGTTCAACATGTAAGAAGTAGAAAGTACAGGTATTTGGGTTCAACATGTAAGAAGTAGAAAGTACAGGTATTTGTGTTCAACATGTAAGAAGTAGAAAGTACAGGTATTTGAGTTCAACATGTAAGAAGTAGAAAGTACAGGTATTTGTGTTCAACATGTAAGAAGTAGAAAGTACAGGTATTTGAGTTCAACATGTAAGAAGTAGAAAGTACAGGTATTTGGGTTCAACATGTGAGAAGTAGAATGTACAGGTATTTGAGTTCAACGTGTAAGAAGTAGAAAGTACAGGTATTTGTGTTCAACATGTAAGAAGTCAAAGTTAAAAGTCGTCAGAAAAATAAGTCGTGGAGTAAAGTACTGATACCAGAAAAATGTACTTAAGTACAGTAACAAAGTATTTGTACTCCTCTACTTCCCACCTCTGACCAACGTGTATCTCTATATTCAGAGCACCCAGTATAAGACAGTGGAGCGGGTGGTGCAGACTCTGAAGAACCTGTGCTGTGCTCTGGACGAGACGGAGACCCAGGCCATCACTGAGGCCGTCAAAAGGCTGAAACACTCCGTCAACTTACCCCAGACACGCTCCCCCAAGGTGGGCTAACACTCTGCTTCACACACTCACACAGAGCCTTGTTTACATGCGAGGAAGTGTTTGTAAGATCAACTTGTTTTGCTTTGCAGATGGGGTCCACATCGTCTGGTCAATCGTCAAATGGTACGTACACACACACACACACACACACACACACACACACACACACACACACACACACACACACACACACACACACACACACACACACACACAGTCACACTCCACTTGTTTAATTTAAATGTGCTTGTTGCAGCTTATCATGTCAATGTGGTGCAAAGATACATTACAGACAGAAATAACTTTTAAATAAAGTCAGTGTCAAGTGTCTAAGGCTATTTAAAGTGGCTTATTCTATTACGCTATGAATCTTTCAAAGCTTCATAGCATCCTTCATAATGCTTGTTTAATTTGTATATATTTGTTTGTGTAATCATTCTGTGTATCCCAGTTTCCGGACAGATTCAGAAAACATCAGGCTACATTCGTTTTATGATACTATTTGCAGAACTTAATATCATTGGTGGCGGCGTAGGATTTTTTGTTTGATCCCAATATTTTCAATAACCAGAGTCTAATTTCCAAAATGTGTCTCATGTTTTATCTGACAAAATATGCTTTGAAGAAACTGCTTTAATTCACATTTGTTAGCATTTAGTCTTTTAAAAGCAACATTTCGACTGGGCTCAAAGAAAATTGTTTCCTCTGTCGCTACACACACAAATGGAGGCACACACTAATGAATAATAAGTTACATTCATAAGAGAAAGTAGATTTAATAAGCAGATTGTCTGAAATCTGGAAAATCCCAGTTCAATTTAAGAATTGAGTGAAGATTTATTTTGGTTTTGCTTTTGTTAGGGTGATGACAATAGAAATGTATACAACAAACCTCAAAAGCACCTTTGAACAAAACCAGTATTCCATATTCCAGTTTTAGTATAGATAAATACTGACGTCCCTCTACTGCATCTGGTGCTATGATAATGTAAAAATACAAATCAAGGTGGTAGTTATAGCTGGAGGCCTGTCTCCTCTTCCTCTGACTCTTCCTCTGCGTTCTTGAGCCATTCGACAAACTTTTTCATCCGCTCACGGAAAGCGCTTTTTCCTTTCGCAGTGTGGGCGTCGTTGAACCACGTATGTATTCTAATGACTGTGTTCTGCTCTCTCAGGTCACAGCAGTCCCGTGGAGGAGGGCATGGCCTCACTGACTCAAGCTGTGTACGATCTGGCCAAACTCTACCTGCGCTCCTTCTGCCCCCCCTGCACCTCCTTCAGCTCCCCCCCGCTGCCCCAGGCTGCGGATGGAGAAGGCGTGGAGGGGATGAGCAGCAAAGAAGCTTCCGGCACCACAGACCACCTTCAGTTCACTCTGTTCGCGCTGCATGGCATCCCGGCCCACTGGGTCAGCAGGTAAACACTGGATCAACCACGCTGCATCATTTGTACATAGCTACAGTGTAGTTATGACAATAGGTCACAGGCTCCTCGGACAGAGCAACAACAATAAAACAGATAGAATAGTGCAAGTAAATACAATAAAATAGAATAGCAATATACATCAAAATAAATACAATAGTGCAATACAACAGTAAAAGTGTCATAACGTACCCTTTGTCTGTTTTAAACATGTGTGTTGGTCAATTAGGTCAAATAAGTACAATTGGACTTATTCAATATTTTCAGTTAGTATATTTTCATAGTGATGAAACCTAGAGATAGTCTCCCAAATAAAAATGTAAGATGACATGAAACAAATTTGATCTGGTTATATACGTATGACTAAAGGTGAAATAATAAAACCGATAGAATAGAGTGCCGCAGTGACGCGTTTTACCACTTCCGGTTCCTTCGATAAAAAGCAATGCAATCTCTCCGTAGCATTTTGGAAAATAGCTGGAAGTAAGGTCTGTGGTTGAGACACATCGAAGAGACGGATCACGTTTTGTTCTACGACATTAAATCCATCAGCAGTGACCCCGCTGGTGATTTCTGAAGAGTTGACGTGTCTGAAAAACGATGGTTGTTACCGAGTGGCTGAATAGGACTACAGAAGTTGTCGAGGCCGTTTTACGTCAAAGCAAGTCCCTGCCTCCTGTAAAGTGTTCAAACAAACGCTTCAACTTATACCATTTTGAATCTGTATGTTTGAATATGGATCTTAAGTCGGCGTGACGTTGAAGCAGCGACCCTGCTGTAGTTCCTTTATAGCATAACGTTAGCATTTTGCTTCTGGCGACTAGATTTATGATTAGAAAATCATAAAAGTAGGGTAGACATGTGGAGATTATCCGGCTGAACAAAACGTGATCCGTCTCTTAAATGTGTCTCAACCACAGACCTTATTTCCAGCTATTTTCCAAAATCCTATGGAGAGATTGCATTGCTTTTTGTCGAAGGAACCGGAAGGAGTTTACTTTCAGGTTTTAGGACGCGTCACTGTGGTTCTCTATAGAGCAAGTAAATAAAATAAAATAGATGTATAGTAGCTATAGTGCATAATAGTCTATATTCAAGTAATTGGAATATATATATCAATATAAGTTGCAAACGGATGAATGTTATGGATGTTCTTTCAAAAGTTCAGGTGTTGAACGTCTAATGGCCTGTGGGAGGAAACTGTCCTGTAAACTCGTTATAGGATGACATCAGGGGGTAGGACCGAATGAAGAATGGAGCTGGATGTATTCTGCAGCAGAGCATTTCATATTCCAACATGATGAACGCTAAATGATGACATTTTAAGTACTCTTTCCTCTGCTGTAGGATCATTAGAGCCCTTAATCACCCACTTGTTCAGTATTATTAGAGCCACCCACACTTTACTCCATTGTAAAGATCGAGTCAGAGATAAGGACAGGAAGCAGAAGAAGGCAGTGCAACATTTTAATCACCCTATTTGCCAAATGTATATATTAGCTTAGTTCCCAAGAACCAACGATATGATAAAATACAAGGCTTTCTTTCTTACAGTCTTACAGTTTTACAATAACACATTTTGTTGAGCAGCAAGTGTTTTTCCACATTACAGCACAGGCTTGCAGACTTTGCTGTCACAGCACAACGTTTTGTTTTCTTCTACTGAACACACGGCTCCGGTGTTGCACCCCACGTCTTATTTTTCCATGCCAGTGTCCAGTTTCACTCCGACTTTATCTCCTGCCTGTGTCTGGGCCACAGAGTCGAGACAAGTGTTCCGTTCCCAGCTCGGTCATGCATCAGTAGCCAGGATCAGTGCCTCTCTGAAAAACCCTCCCGCAGTTGCATCGGTTTGTGAAGTCTAGACATTTATGAGACGCTGTTTTGGGCGTCTTGGTGTAGGAAAAAAGATAGAAGGATCAAAGGTTTTGAAATTGCACAGAATTATTTTGCAAATATATATATATATATATATGTAACTGCATCCTGGTAAAATAAAAATATAATGTCTTTGACATTAGCGCCGCTATGCAGCCACCTGTGCCCTGTACGAAGCCAGTTCAACAGACCCTGGATACGTTTGAGTTATCTTAACTAACCCTAACAAACGAGATCTCGTTAAGCGGTCATACGACGCTGGTTATCAACTCGGTAAATCAAGCCACGTGAAAGGGGCGGGGTTAGCTACATTTGACCAATCACAAACGGGGACAAGTGTACTGACAGCGCAACATCATACTTCATTAATGAAAAGTAAACTAATATTAGACAAATATGAACTTTAAACATCCATGACTTAAACATATAATCCAGGATACAAGCCACATGGTTGCACCTGCAAGGAGAATACAGAACAACTGGTTAAAAAATAAACTACCGAGTGTTTGAAAGCGTACAGCAGTTTTATGATACTGTCCCATCTAAAACACGAGGGGATCTGACTTTATTACATTTGAGTGGAGTGTTTCGTCAACTTAATGTGTTGCTTAAAATAATACGTCTGCATTCAGTATATGTGACAATGTAACTTAAGTGTTGCACGGCCAGATACGGCTCGAGAAGCTGACTCAGATAAGGAAATATTGTGATGGATGATCTGATTGATGATGTGATAGTGTGATATGAATGATAAGTGCGACACGTCGGCGTCTTCTCTGCATACGGCAGTTTAAACTGCATTTCCTTTATCCTGTAATATGACTTGATAGATTTAAACTCCGCACACTGAGCTCTGATTGGTCAGCAGGCGGTGCTTTCACTGAGTTGATCTCTTTTCTATAGACGCCGGAGGCGGGCAGCGTAAGATGAGAAGAGTTATTTAGCCTTCCCAAACCTGAGCCTCACGCGCCGCCTATGCCTTTGGTTATACTTTAGTGAGACACCAACCAAGACAAAGAGATTAAGGTCAGATTTAAAAAGGCCCTTTTCTGCTTTTTGGGGTTTTCCCTTTCCTGTAGTGTGCCATTTAGGTTTGTGTGCATGTAAATGGTCTGCAAAGGCTAAAATCCCAAAGTTCCCTCCCACACTCCCCGTCTGAAACGCCTCCATTCGACTCCTTTCAGTACGTAACACTTGCGCTTCTATTGATTAGATAGAGTTTTATTGTCTCCCTTAGGAGAAATTTGTCTTGGGCATCGAGATAATACACATAAAAAACATTCAGGTCAATCAGTCATAGATACAGAACAGAGATCACATATATCACATGGCAAAGAAACAACAAGAAACATACAGGTACCGAACTTTCCCTATTGCACATACATAATCAAATTGCACTTTCCCTATTGCATTCATACTGTACATAATCAAATATTGCACTTTTCCCTATTGTATTTATACACAAATCAATATTGCACTTTCCCTATTTCACCTATGCATAGTGTCCGTCAAATTGCACATATCCCTATTGTGTCCATATTTACACACAATGCACTTCCCCTATTTATTTATTGGCTAGCGCTCCATCAAATTGTACGTGATAGGCTAAGGGGCGGGACATCTCTAAGCGGTTGACTAATCACAACAGAGCCGGCCAGCTAACCAATCAGAGCAGACTGGGCTCTGGTTTCAGACAGAGGGTGAAAAGAGGTGCTGCAGCACAGGCAGTATGAGAACAATAAAGACCTTTTCGAACATTAGAGCGTGTAAACGTATGCGTATATATGCAAATATCTACATGCAAATGAGCATAATGGGGCCCCTTTATCATGTAGCTCCAGTAACTCTGACTGTAAGATACAGTCCGTTTCCTTCCTTCCTTCCTTAGTAATTTTCTGGTCAGCCAGTGAGGCCTCCATAACGAGAGGAACTGCTTAATAACAGGCCTAGTTACTCCAGCACTGCCTCTTCCAGCTGCTATTTTAAGCCAGCCCTAAACGTTGCTGCAGTGACAGTCATTCCGAAGACAACTCCGAAAAATATGTAGCTCCTCACATCCTGTAGTGACAGAGCGAGTGCAGCGTCTCCCAGCACCGTCTAGGATCAAGGCATAGCTGTGGTGGTGTTACTGTAAACCTTATTGAGTGTTTGGCGTTGTTGTGGCTCGTGTGTCATCCATCTGGAGCCTCAGTAGATGCCCCCGCATTTACGACATATTGAGACACTGACTGAGCTGCCAACACAGATGGCACTGAGCAGGGATCGAGCCTGTAGTAGTGAACAATGTGTGGTTTCTCTTATCGACTCGCATATACATCTCCTATAGAAACACAGAGGGTTATTTATCATGTCTTGATCACATCTGGATATATAAAACCCTTTTGTCTATAAAACAAAATGCGCATGCAATATTCCCTTTAAATGTTATTACTGTAAGGGTTTTGTTTTGTAATGCATGCGAGCATATAGAGGTATGGTAATGAATAGTGGATGGAGCACATCATGGTCCGCCCACACAGGTGTTTTCAATCCAGACTAAAGACTTTTCTTTTTGCCGCTGCTTTTAATTGAACTATTCACATCTTAAACTGCACTTTAACTTTTATCCATGTATTTTTTCTTTTAATGTTCATTTTATGACTGATTTTAAGTGTCTTTCGTTTGTTGTAAAGCACTTTGAATTGCCTTGTGTTGAAAGGTGCTATATAAATAAACTTGCCTTGCGTTATGTTACCTCTTCTCTGAGGCATTGTGGGAATGCACAGAGTCCCACACTGTCCTGTATGTTACACTTCTTTGAAACACCTAGAACTATTTCACATTTCTTTATAAATCATATCATTCAATGAATACATATTAAAGAGAAACGTTGTAGGAGCCATGAAACGTGTTTAGTAATCCTTTATGTTTTAATTAGGGCTGTCAAAAGATTACAATTTTTAATCAGATTAATCACAGTTTAAAAATTAATTAATCATGATTAATCACCATTCGAACTATGTCCAAAATATGTCATTTATTGATGTATATTGTTGTGGGAATGGAAAGATAAATGAAAGAAGGCGGATATATCCATTTAACATACAGTATCTATGTGTATTATAACATGTTTCTGCGTGGAGTACTTCGTGAGCACAGTGTGGTCAGCTGTTTTAGCGCAGTTCTCCAGTGAGGGGGGGAGTCTCCCTCCGCAGCCGGTTGGCGTAGTTTTAGCACAGTTCCGTTGTACAGACCGACGTTAACAGCAGCCCTAGTCTGTGCACACGAGACCGACTCTGTCGTCCGGTGATCTAACCGCCTTCTGGAAAAGCTTCACAAGTACGTCGGTACGCAAATGCGCTTTGTGACACAAGTGACGGTACGCATTTCAGATTACGCACATAACCTGCGTACCAGTTATTTGCACCCCTGTGCTACAGCAAAAGTATTCTCTGTCTGGACTTCCTGCAACAACACCACGCCGTTATCAAAGATGTTCTATTGAGAAGACGATCACTACGTGACAAAACCGTGGCTACTGAAATCAATCTTACTAACTGCTGTCTGTGCAATTTACTCCGCGAGTTGGCAGACTTTATTTGGCTTACTTTAACATCATTTTTCATGGTGGGGCTAAGCCATTTCTTGGTATGGGTGTAGCCTACCCCAGCCATACCCTGGCGCTGCCACTGGTGGCACGTATGGGGCGGGCCATTCTGCACATGCGTTAAATGCGTTAAATATTTTAACGCAATTAATTAAAAAAATGTATTTATTTATATTTATAAAAATATAATTTTGACAGCACTAGTTTTAATATAAGATATTTGTTTGATCACTATTGATTGGTTGGCTTGGGTCACATGGATATGGGTGGCACTCATTATAATCCTGTTGACCTGCGTGAGGTGTGGGTGTGTGGAAGAGAGGGTGAC